>NC_054558.1:16397277-16697277 GCF_017654505.1 Polyodon spathula | reverse complement strand
TACATGGTTCTCTTTCCTGTCCCCCTCCCCACAGTCCATGGTTGCAGCCGCACACACTCTGCTGTGACGCTCGGAGACTGGAGTGACCCACTAGACCCTGATGCAGAGACCCAGACCATCTACAGACAGCTGCTGCACGGTCGGGACAAACTCAGGTCAGTGTCTGCAAGGATCTTGGCAAATCTCTTTCTGTTGCTGGTTTGTATGAGGCTGGTGATAATTTACACAGACAATGGACAAGACTACGTTTAAATGTAATCTGTTGATCCACGCCTAAGAAACTGGAGAAGATGTAAGTCTGGTGGACACCACTAGAGGTCGGTGTCTCACCACGGTTTAATTTCTCGATGCTACAGTTGGTTTGATTTGTGTGTACAGGACATGTTACCAAGAAGAAGCTACCCAAGCGCCCATGGAATTAATCTTGCCATTTCATCCTGTGATGTCACTAGGGACAGCCCTCATTTAAACTCAATTAGTCTCAGATTTATATGATAAAGGTTGCCGTTTTAATTAAACACAATTAAATTGCTGTGCAGTTTAAACATGTGAGGAACCCAGCACACAATTTGGTGGTCTAGAAAGAATAAACACAATAAGATGTGAATTTGTCTATCATTAATATGACCCATATTTTGTGTTTGTGGATATTGTGTCTGTAGGAAGAAGTACCTGGAGTCTGCTGATGCAGAAACTGCCATTGACCAGGAGGAGAGGAAACACAGCCCCAGAATCCGACCAGGTATGAGGGTTAATAAACAGGTCCTGCCAGCCTGCCTGCAGCCCAGTCTGGTCCCTCTGTGACGGTCAAAGGTCTCACTAGAAAGACATCAGCAGATTTGGCCCCAAATTAAACTGCAATAGAATTATCATAATAGGGAGCCGGTCACAAAATGAACACCTTTGCAAAAGTTGCATCAGCACTTTATTTAAGGTTACAGTTTTCAGGGACATTGCAACAACCAGCTATATGAAACTAAATATGTACACCTGACATTCCAAATAATATCCCTTGTCGTACTTAATAATCTTGCCATACAAAATGCCAAGATTAGTTCTTTTTTTTTTACAATAATTTATCTCCTGGTGAAAACCCTCTAACTCTGTGATGGTGTTGCACTTCAAGAGATTATTATTATTTATTTATTTATTTATTATTTATTTATTTATTTAAAACTTGGCTATATGAAGTGCTGAGCTAGACTGATCACACACACACACTTCTGCAAACACTACTGCAATGAATGTCAATATTTAAAATAACAAATTTAAAAGGCCTTTCTCTCACCACAACTGTCAAAGACAATACAATATTGTGAAAGAAAAAGGCCTGGATCTCACCAGTGAAAGAACAGGTTTTTCTTAAGATTTAAGTTTGAGGTTTTTCTTAACCCTTTACTGACCCCAATTTGAGAGTCAATGGTCTAAACAGTGCTGCCCTCAATACCCCACATGCTGTTATGGCAGGTGCAGCTTTAAGAATCCCAGAGGTGAAAAGCTGGTATCCTCATTACTGCACGTTCCTCTCAACTCCCACCCGCAGCCTCTTTGATTCACAGCCTGGGCTCTGATCTCTAACATAATGAGGACAGCTATTAACAATCCCAGGGGAGGGATTGCCTGCAGGTACACACTGATCTTGCTCTAGAGAGAGAGAGAGGTGATCCGTTCCACTGAAATTAAACAGATACCATACTGAGATGAGCAGTCCCTGGGGAATATCTCTGGTTGGCTAAAATGTAACCTTTTAAGTAATAATGTATGCAGGGATGTGTCGGCATATTGAGGCTGGTTGACTGAGGGATGAGACCAAAGCTTTCAATCCACAGCAACCATCCTACATTTGAGATCAGCCTGGGTCCCCAAGTATAAGCGTAGCCACATGGCATACAGGGTGGCACAGGCAGGGAAGCGCAGGTTCGTGTCCTGGCTGTGTAAAGTGTTCGCTAAGGATTCCAGAGGGAGCATCGCATTAGCTCTGGTGCTCCTGCAGGTTAGGGAGACAAAAAATGTCCGAGGCTGTTTCTCCCCATTGCTGTACAGTCGACCAGGTGCCTGGTTAGCTGAAGTGGGCACCTGTAGGGCTGGCCTTTGTCCTCCAGAGACCAGTAGCTATCGAGTTCCTGGATGCAGAGGCAATTGGCTTGATCCTGGGATCGGACCTTCATTGCTTTTGAGCTGTTGTGGGGAATTTTAGCGGTGAGGGAGTGTAGTTGGACATTCTAAATTGGGGAGAAAATCTGGGATTCTCTGGTTTTCTGGTTTTTCTTTTAAAAATACAAAACCTTGACTCTCTTCCTTTTCTCTGTGGCAGACAGGGTAGAGCGGAGCAGAAACTTCCACGAGCACAGGATGGCAGCAGCAGCGCGTCTCCTCGACGTGGTACAGGATCTGGAGCGTGCCCACCAGGCCTTCGAACGACGGGAGAGAGAGGAGGCGGCCAATGAGATCCTGCCTCCTTAAGCCATGCCCCTCAGGGGGGTGGGGCAAGTGATAGAATGCAAATTGACACCTCCCATTCCCATTGTGTTTTGTTTTGGTGGATGTCTGTCAAACCTTGTCGCTAATGCTGTTTGTGTTTTATTGGATGGGTGAGGATGATTGGTCAGAAAGCCTTACAAGTTTATACGTTACTTTGCAGGAAGTTACCAAAAAGAAACAGGAGCTTTTAAATAAATGTATATCTGCAAGTAACAAGATAAATAAGGTCTGTCAGCTATGGACTCAGTAACATAAAATATCTAAGATGTTCAGATATTTACAATGATACAGTTTGTCACAATTTCAGCTAGGAGCAAACTGTGGACATTCTTTAAATTCTTAAATAATCTATAACCTGTTTTCTAACAATACCGATGCTTGATTGTTTGAGCTATTGAAGACCATATCTTTGGATCCGTTGCACTAAATTCACATGAACATTTGTTACAAGCAGTTTTCTGCACTTTGAATGTATAAGCTTTTTTTTCTCTTGGTACTAACTAGCAGGTATTCCTCATTTGGTGCTATGGAAGACCAGTTTTTAGAATGGAAAAAGCAAACTTCATTATCCATCTGCAGCCACATGAACTTCAGTACTCTTGGTGGAATAGTACTACAGTGCTAACATTTGTATAATGATGTCGCAATGGTATGAACTAATACACACTGGTAATCCATTGTAGTACCATGTCAGTATCACTGTTCCAAACCTGTTGGCATTGCTGCTAATGCAGTGTTCTGCTAATGGTTTAGTCTGGGTTTGTCCTGGATAATACACTGGGATTATAATCATATATCAAGGCTCTTCTTCTTATGGGCCCAGGCTCACGAACAGAGGAAAGGGTTTTATACCAAGGCGTTTCTCAGTACAGTATTTCATTCCTAGTGTGTCAGTTTGAATGAGTCAGTCTAGATATTTGTACATTTCAGATATGTCAGTATTAACAATGGCCAAGAAGAAGTATACTGCAGTAAAAGGTCCTGTTGCAACAATGCAGAAGGAAACGCTTGAGAGGGGTCTTCGTTTGTTTTAATACATGAACGTTTGGATATTGAATAATTGTTGCTGCTGTAGCTGAAAGCATGAGCCCCAGTTTGCCTTTGCTCAATAGTTGCCTGTGCTTGATCGTATATTGTATGTTAGCGAGTCCACAATTGACAGACCTTTTTATTACAAAGTGAATTATAAGAGAAGGTCTTGCATGGAGTTCAGTTTGTACAGTAACTGTCATTGAAGTGACCAGTGTGCCCCTAAAGTTATATTAACTCATGTCTTCTGCTTGTTTTTCTTCCTTGGCAGTATTTTTTACGGATACATTTCTTACATCCACTAGTGTTGCAGAGGTTAATGGTTCAGTTGTGGTCTACTGAGAGCACTATTGATTGTGGTCTACCAGATGTAGTGTAAGAGCTCTACTTAGAGCACTATTGACTGTAGTCTATCAGCTGTAGATTCTAAGAGCACTATTGATTGCTTCAATGGGAGCTACACCACAAGCCTTAAGTGGTTGTTTCAGGATGGGGGGTGGCAGTGTGCATGCTGGGAAATGTAGTTTTCACACATCAGTGGTGGCAGTGTGTTATTACACCCATACAGCATGTGAAAGGAAAGTGTGTGCTGGTTTCTATGCATGGTGATTGCTTATTGCATTCAGTCGTGTTTGTATACAGACACTTAATGGCTGCCCAGAAAAGTATCGTATTTACAATCGCTTTGCCTGTCAATGCGTTTTACTCATTGTTTTATGATATTTTTTATGAATGGTGATGTTGCTGCAATATTTATTACTAACATACTGTTTAGTATGGAACATGGGGAGCCAACAAACCTGATAGATCAAGCATCTTAAAAGATCAAAGGAGGAAATAACCATTACCAGCAATGGATTGAGTTCAGAACGTTGTTTAGAAATGGTTCAAAGTAAAATTAGAATGGTATTTTAAGTCAGTGGTCAGTAAATTTAGTTAAATATATATTCATTTCCATTCATATTTTCCCACATTTTGTTGTTGAGAAACGAATTGCAACACCCAACTGTGCTGTAAGCTGAGTACACAGACACTGTTATCCCAGTGCTATTCAATTTGATCTCATTTCACTGGCAAGTTAAACAGTGCAGTGCCCTGTGCTGTTTCTCTTTCATCCTTCATTAAGGGGTCTAGACAGACAATATAAAGAGATTTACATTAGCCCAATATCTGGTAGCTGCATATCACGTTGTACATTCCAGACAGTCACAATTATGCTACTAGGAAGGGTAAGGAATAGGTTACCTAGTCATGTTGTTGATGCTGAAATGACTGGGATCCTTTAAGACCCGACTTGAGATCAGGCACTCGGAGCCGGACAAGCATCGATGGGCGAAATAGCCTCCTCTCGCTCGTTTGTCTTATGCTTTCATGTGGGATTATATTCTTCATTATGCTAAACTACTGTATGTTACTGGCAGCTGTTTGTGTGTGTGTGTGCGTGTGTGTGTATATATATATATATATATATATATATATATATATATATATATATATATATATATATATATATATACATACCCTATGTATATAAATATAGGAAGATATCAATGTTTTATAGTTGTTGCTATATGTGCCAATATGTATTTCTGAAAAGTTATTGACCGCCAAATTATAATTGCCAAAATATATTTCTAACACAAAGATTTGCATATGCCTTGGTGTAATTAAATGTATGGCTTTGAACTGAAAAACTACTGGTGGTGTTGTTTTTCAACAAGTAGCCACATACCTGCCCCTCACAAGTTAACCAACCTAATATTCTTTTGTTGTATTAGTTTTCAAAATGCTCTGTTTTACATTTGCCTTTCAGTTTGATGACGTTTACAAGTCATTCTCAGTGGTTCTGGGTTCTTTCTGGTTTCTGTTGCTTCAATATTAAGTCATCATCATTATACTCTGCCTTACCCAGGCTTTGAGCTTGCATTGAGAATCTAAAGTGCCAACACTAAGCAGCCTTGTGCATTATATTGAAAGCATGTGGAATTGTGAGCACTCAACTGCAAATCCCACCTGCCATACCTGTATGAGTTCAAAGGTTACGTTGTCAGATGGTTGGATTAGTATTGTTCTTTCAGCTTGTCTGGAGAATCCCAAGCGCCAGATGGAACAGCCTTCCTCATTCCATTCAAATCATGTGACAATGTGACCTTTCCTCTTCCATCACCACCTACTCTACATATTTGCAGACAGAGAGTAGGCGGGTCTGATACAGTTGAGAGGTCAGATGATTGTAATTGAATGAGGAAGGCTGTTTGATCCCACCCCAGATGAATAATAGAAAATAAATGTACTCCATTATGCTGCTAAATGGTTAAAAGTACATGGGTTCCTAATCCTATAAGAGGCTGTTTGGTGGGATTTGCTACACCACTGATTTTGTTTTACAGATTCCCACCACTATCTGATTGATTGGTGCTCAAAAGGGTCAGCTTCAGGGGAAAAAAAAAAATCCAGCTACAGTGTCCTTCCTCATCTCACTGAGCAGAGACAGACTGCATCGCCTACGTGAGCAGAATGGATGGCAATGACTCAGAAACGCAGATTGTGGTATTAGACCGCAGTGCTTCAGTCAGTACAAAACTGTCCTCTGAGTATTACAGGATTTCATTATTTATTCATTTATTAAAGCATTCTGACCCAGCGGTCATTGCCTTCTAGATAATTGACTACAGTTAGGTGTCCCAAGTCAAAGGATGTACACGTAACAAATGACAAGCTCAATTATCTAATGATAACGACATCTGTGGAGGATATTAACGTTATTTTAATCAAGCAACAGTTCTGCAATAGCACACGTATCTTAACCAATCCATTATTGTTATTTAGAATCACTTTGTATATCATTTTCTGTTTTAAAAAAAAAAACTGCTTTAAACTTTGTGTTTTAGTGGTCCTGAGTGGCTCCACTGATAAAAGCACAGCCGCGTGGCGTGCAAGGTGAGCATACAGCACAGATTCGCGTCCTGTCTGTGTGGAGTTCTGGTTTTCGCTGGGGATTCTGAAGGGAGCGTCACATTCACTAGCGCGTCTGTGAGTTTGGGTGGCAAAAACGGCAGGGACTGTTTCTCATCGCGCTACAGCGAAACCTGCTACCAGTAATTGGACACACTAAATGTAATAAATAAATTAAATAAAGTAAATAGATAACTGAAAAAAGAGGCCACACAGTATGCTTGTTTTAGTCATTTGAAAATATAATTTTGTAGTAGGGGTGCAACGATTCATCACAGAGCACATTGTAGTTCTTGATTGAAGAATAAGTGTGTTTCATCATTGGTATGAATACATACTCTCCCTATCTTATTGCATTTTTGTTATTTAACAGTAGTCCAGGCAGCATACAAGTAGCTCATCAAGGCCAACACCTGCATCATGATATATATTGTATCCCGATACGTATCATATCGTGTCTCATTACACCCTCTATTCAGTAGATAGAACTTCCTGGTGTTGATATATAGAGGAATACCCCACCAGTCCATGGCCTCTATAACATAAGCCTGCCAGTATATATGAGACACTGATGCATTGATACAGTAAGGGCACAACACATTTCATGATGCATGTTACGATCCTGACAAATTAAAATGATCAATATTGATATACTGTTTTGTCGAAAGTCACAACTGAAATGAGACCAGTATTCGTACCAGCAATCAATCGCATTCGTTTGTCATTGCTGTCAGTGTAAAGGTAACTACACAAGGCTCAGTCATACATCTGGTGATCTTATCCACGATCTATCAAACTATTACCTCTGTCAAGACACAACGCCGAAGCCCCACCCCTATTCCCAAAGGAGCCAGGCTGATTAACATTTCACTGCTCTTGCAGTCTTTTAAAACATATTGAGCTGCAGAATCCATTGCATTTGTTCAATCACTATCAGCAGCACACCTCATTTTGTCGTGTTTCAGAAACTTAAAAAAGTACGGCAGTACTTTCTGCACCCTCTATCTCATGTTCTCATTCCCCCGGGTCTCTGCATCTTTCTTTCAGCTGTAGTGTGTCAGACGTCACCTGCACCAGAGGGAAGAATGAAGTTCTGCATCCCTTGCTTCATGTAATCATGTGTAAGATATAAACTTTTACAGCTTTGTCAAAATTCCACTACTTGTTATCATGAGAAGAGTGATGTCACAATTCTACAGGTAAAAAAAAAAAAGGTTTAAATTTACAGAATCAGAGTTTCAATAACTTATGACAATTAATGTTAATACTAAGGTAGATGACAATTGGATAAGCGATTCTCCAGAAATATGCAAAAATGTATTTGTGACATCCAGATAGACGCCTCCATATATCCCCAGAATCAATAATGTATGTTAATTAATGTTCATACCAAATTTCACAAGGATACACGGTTCTCCAGATATATGGAGAAATATGAAGAGTAACATAAGGAAGTACGCACGACTGCCTACACTACTCTTCACAGTGGACCATCCCCAAAGGGGGTAATAATAACCAAATAAAACATGGTCAGACAGGGTCCAAAAGAAGTGACTGGGGAGAGGAAACCAATGTTGTGGTTGCCTTCACCCAAATCAAAGAGAAAGTCATGGACGCTTTAACAAAGTACTAAGAATAATTGTTATACCACTTTTCTACTTTAAGAGAAAGATTGAACTCTACACTGGCCCTGTGTTTATCTCTTGTTATGATCTCTACTGGGACAAACTAACAGTAATAACTCTTCCGCCTGCAGGGGAGGTCAGTGGATCTGAGGCCTCCAGATCTTGGCTCAAGAAAACAAACACTCTACAGGAAGACATTAAACACACCAGCACACACACTCTTTCATCTCAGAGCCAACAGCTGCCTCTCCCCCCATTACTCTCCCACGTCTTCCTTCCTACTTGCTTGACATTCTTCATTGAATTGCACTGGCTTTAAGGAGCAACTCAATGTGGTATTCTTCTACTTGTGTAGATTCACTTTGTATATAATTTTCTGTTCCAGTCATCACATCCTGGTGGCTTTTTAAAAAGTTTAAAGCAGCTCTGTGGCCTCATTATAGCTCCCAAAGACGTCTTCAGGGTCTACAACTGGGGCAGCAGAGTGTAACCATTAACTTGTCCCCCTGCATCACTCTGCAGAACTGTATAGAGCAATGTGGTATTTCTTATATCTGTGGGGCCAGGGGTGTTGCAGGGGGGACAGAATGGTAACACTCTGGTGTACCAGCTTTACACAGAGAGAAGACATTGGGAGATCTACGAGGGCCATAGGCGTGCTTTACACTTTCGTGAAAAAATCACCAGTGTGTGATGACTGAAACACAAAATTATACAGAAAAAGTGAAACTAAACAACAAGAGCCATGCATTAGATAGCTGGTATTTGAGACCCATACCAACTCATTAAAATCCACCTCTTATTAACCTGCAGTTCAGTTTCAATGACATACATATCCGTCCGGCACTAATATTCCAGTAAGTTAGTTCTTGTCTCTCTCCTGGTTCCTGTTGCATACAAGTAGAAGGAAACAGTTCCAGATGAACTCAGCTCACTATTCCTGTAAGCCAAAGGCTGTTGCATCCTTCCTGAGTCCAGATGGATCCTGGGATGACTGAGATACAGGATTCAATAAACCTGTGCACTTTCACCAGGAAAAACACACCAACAGAACTGCCATCCTTGACCCAATGAGCCTCCAGTATATCTATGGGTCAATCGGTAAAAGTTCAGGAGCTTGGAATCACTAAGCTTATGAATGTCAAGGTTGCCATTTTATGAACAGTGCCTGTAAAATTTAGGAACTACACAGTGAACTATGGTACATGTTTTCATAAATTTGATTAGATAGACTTAGAATAAAGAGAGGGAGACACTCCTTCGCACAGAAAGTTGTCAGGGTATGGAATGGGTTACCAAGCTATATTTTTTATCCAACAAAGTTTTGAGATCAGTCAGCTACTAGGAACCGGGTGCATTGCTGAGCTGAATGTTTTTTTGTTCTGGTATCGTAGAGCAGCTCCTGGACCCAAGTGAAAGCATAGACAAAAGCACTGAACACAGTATTTGAGTAATTGCACTAAGAACCACTCTGAATGATTGCAGGGAAGGGCACAATCAGAACAACTCTAAAAATGTCATTAAAAGCTGCTTGTGTTTTTTGATAACTGTGCATACCACTCTGTTCTTTAAACAGCACTGGGAGTGTTGCACAGTTAACGTGGTGAAAAAGTTAATATTCCTGCGAGAGTTTCACTGTGGATTTTGCGGTTGGGCCTGGGGGGGGAGGTTCATTTTTAATTACATTACTGAGGATTTTATGTTTATCAAATCGAATGTCTCCAGCTGTACTGAAAGCTGAGGGAATAAGGAATCCATCCTCAAGCGTAATGTTCCTTAGGACCTGGCTCAGCAGTCTTGCTTACAGCAGTCTTGATTCATGGATCCGGAAAGTTTAAAAAGCTGTCCCTCATGTTAATAGCTGCATTCCGACACTGCTGAAGTCACCCATAGTGGGATAAGTCCTAGAAAATACTGCAGAGCAGGGCTGGGGAAATTCCAATTCCATTTCAAATTCCTTTTAAAATAAATTCCCAATTCCAGTTCAAATTCCTTTTAAAATCAATTCCCAATTCCATTTAAAATTGACTTTAGAGGCATAATAATCGGTGTGGTTGTTCAACTGCTTTCATTTGAGGCCAATTTAATTGACTAACAGCGACTTCAGTTTAAGCAATGGGTTGCCACAGCGAGCAGCTCATTTTAACAGAATACTGCTAATTGTAATTTAGATCAATGATGTGTTGGAATTGATTAAAAGGGAATGGGAATTAGGTATTGATTTTAAAAACGGATTGTAATTGAAATGCAGGAATTTACCCTGACCCTGCTGCAGAGCAATCTTAGACTTCAGATTTTGGGAACCCCCAAAAAAGTTAAAAACTGGTATTACTGTCCACTTCAACATACTTCAGTATTTCCAAAAATTATGATTCAGGATATGTATACCAGCTCCTTTTTTCTGTGAAGCTTCAATGTTATAGTGTTTGTAGCAAACCAAGTAATTTATATTTACTATATTGGTCTCAAATATGCAGCTTTGAAAGAAACACATAATAGTAAACATGTATTTTCATTAAAAAAAAAAATACAATACTTGCTCAAGTTCTCTCTGTTTGCAAGCCATGCTTTCAAAAGGTCTTGCTCTTCCTAGGTCATTTCAACAGGACAGTGATATTGTCCCCACCCCTGTTACGCCTTCTTTACTGTCATTTAACAATCAGCTGCTTCCCCTATTGACTGACATGCTTTCAGCCAGTAACAAGCTTTCACCCTGAAGACATGGCTGAGGTGAAATGACTTAAAACTCAAAACATAAAACAAATCATACCTGCGCCGCTATGTTTTTATAGTTAAATTTTCCTTTGCTCCGGTATTCTTAGAACATTTTAATGTATGCAAAACCATTCAAAGATATGCAAAGATATTCTAAATATTTCAGAAGAAATAACTGAGATTTAAAGCGCATTTTGAGTGCTAAAGCTTTGGGATTCAAATCAAAGGTGCAGTGCTCCACAGAACTGAAGTTTTACTGTCAAAGAATGAACCCCCCCCCAGCGGTATTTATGGTGTCAAGTCAGACGGTGGGCTTCAGTTGTGCGACACTGTGTGTGCATGAGTGGATCACTTTGATATAAGAAGAGAATAGCTGTAATACAGTATAATGGCAATGTAATGGATCTGTATTAAATAGGATCACAAGGGCAGCTACAATAGCATTAGCAATTAAAATGGACTTGGTTGACATACCAATGGTATCACAATTATATGGACACACATTATACAGACTAATCCACTGCAATGCCTTACCGGTACCTGGCTGTGTGGTACCATATCAGGAACACCGTTTCTGTGCAGGACTGTGGTTCTGCCTGGTTTTCTGTGCAGTAATGCACAGTATTTGAATGGCATACGATATACATATATAAAAAAATACATGTATAAACAAACAAGTAAAGCTGGCTCAGCCACATCACAGTGAGAACTAATTAAATTATTAATAAGAACCACCTGCCTAAGGGCAGATGAGACTCCCTAATTAACAAACTAATTACCAGTCGCTGGGAGAGAGGCGGGCAGAGAGCATTTGCTGAAAGGAGGAAGAAAGGCCTCCCAAAGAAGGATGCACAGTGTTGCTCAACCCTCTACTGACGCAAACAGTTCATCGTGGAACAGCACTGGATATGTAAGGACGACACCACAAATCCATTTTCAAAGTACAGCAAGTTAAGCATGAATAAAACTTGGCTAAAAATGACTGTAAGCCTGAGCCATGTTGATGGTTCAAATAACTTTTCCGTACTCCCTCACTGACTCCAAATTGATGCTTTCACGTTGACCAGAAAGCAAAGTTATCTTATAATAGTCCACCAGGGTATACCATAGTAAAAACACGTAACTGCTTCCCAATTCAAAGTGATTACATATAGGTATACCCTTGTTCAATAACACAATGGCCTGTATTTTTCAGTATGGACAAGTTGCAGGCAAATTGGTCCCTCCATAGCAAATGTACAAAAAACAAAAAAACAAAAAACAACACAAAAGCCTAAGGAGTGTTTACCTAGTAAAACATGCAGTTTTGAACCTCCTATCTTCTAGAGTCGTCAAGAGCCCCATCTCTGGTTTCAAGGGGGGAGTTTGGGTGGGAGTTCATATGTGTGGGGTTGGTATCTTTGAGGATCTAGTGTTCATTACAGAGAAACTACATCGAAGAACTAAAACACAGTTGACACCAAATTAACAAATAACATTTCAGACTGTAGATGAAGAATCTTCTGCTTTATCAGAAGTTAAATGTGACATCCCACAAGGTTCTGTTCTTAGGCCAATTTTGTTCTCCCTCGACATGCTGCCTTTGAGTGATGTTATCCGTAAACATGAGACCAATTTTCATTGCAATGCAGATGATACCCAATTGTATTTATCCCTTAAACCAGATGATACCTCAATCACAAATACCCTTACTATCTGTCTGGCTGACATTAAGCAATGGATGTCAAAAAACTGTTTACCGTTAAACTCTGATAAAACAGAGGTAATTCTATTGGGATCAATAAATTAAACAATACAAATTCAGATGTTCTTGCATTTGACAGCTTCCCATATAAGTTGAGGTCTGGGTGTCATTTTTGACCCAGATCTCTCATTTGAACCTCACATTAGAAAATTAACTAGAGTGTCTTTTTTTCATTTAAGAAATATCGCTCAACTAAGATGCTTTCTTTCCATGGAAGATGCAGAGAGACTGATGCATGCTTTCATAACACCCAGACTGGGTTATTGCAATGCTCTGTTTTCTGGTATTCCCAGATATGTGTTATCCCGACTGCAGCTTGTGCAAAACGCTGCTGCCAGGGTTTTAACAAGAAGTAGAAGTATTGGCAGCTCTACACTGGTTTATTGTAAGGTTTAGAGTCAATTTTAAGGTCCTGCTTATTACTTGCCAAGCATTAAATGGTTCTTCTCCTTCATATCTAAATGATATTTTAATCCCATAGACGACCACTATGATCCCAGGACGCAAGATTGCTTACTGTCCCTAAAGTTTAAAAAAAGAACACAGATGGTAGAGCTTTTGGCTTTGGGCCACCGAATTTTGGAATCGGCTGCCTGGTTCCGTAAGCGAAGCACCAACTGTTGCAGTTTTTAAAACACTACTGAAGACACACTTTTATAATCTATTATTCACATCTTAATATTAAGTAATGTTTTTACCCTGTATTGTATTACATTTGAATTTATTTTTATATTAAATGTTTTAATGTTTACCCTGGCTTGAATAGTATTAATAATTATGTTGTACCTATGATGAGCCTTGCGACAATTTAAAGATTGACTGATTGATTGATTGATTGATTGATTGATTTTAAAAACAGAAAATACTGCATTTAGGCTGTACAACCTTTCTTCTCAGTAACAATAAATATCCCCCTGTGACCAGGCTGGCTTGTGGTGACGTTGTGGCACTGCTTGAACAAACACAACAGTGACACAAAGAAAACGGCACGATGGCCAAAACAGACGGTCAAAACCCAAAACAAAACTAGGGTTTATATAGATGTGACCGTCTCCAGATTAGTAATAAATTAATCAATCTGGAGACGGTCATATTCTGCATGAGTTT
This sequence comes from Polyodon spathula, assembly GCF_017654505.1. Lineage (NCBI taxonomy): Eukaryota > Metazoa > Chordata > Actinopteri > Acipenseriformes > Polyodontidae > Polyodon > Polyodon spathula. The sequence goes on along the minus strand of NC_054558.1, from coordinate 16,683,621 downwards.
AGCATGGATAGGGAAGTTTAACCCCATCAATGCTGCAAAACAATTAACAATAATATACACCTAAATAACACATTTTAAATAATAATACAACAAATAATATAATACACACAGGGGCGGGCTGTACCCCGTCACACCCCCAAAATGTGAACGTCTTGCAAAGCTATCATCCAATCAATGCAATCCTGGCTGCCATGCACCAGCATAAGCAGGCTTTGATCCCAGTTCAGACCTCACTTAGCATTGTGCTGTTTACTGCTGGACTTTAATGCACTCCCTATTCATTCTCCTTTAATGTCACTGTGTCACATTGAGAAATTGAGTTCAGCCAGCTCAGCAAGAACAGGCTGGCAGTTCGAATGAGTTGGCAAAAATTCCCCCTTTCAAAAAGGTCCTTATTATTGTCTTCAGAAGCAAATGGAAACTTTGTTAGAATATATTTGACAAAGAGTTGGATATATACAGTATTATGAAAACATATACCCCCCTCTTCATTATCTTTCTCATCAAGACCTACAATCATACATATTGTAACAGACCTCATTTTAAATCTGTACTACAGCTTTAAAACTTAGCAGCTGAAACCACTACACACAAAGATCAGTGTAGTGCTGCAGTTGAAATGGAGAAGGTGACTGGGCAGGACGGAATGAGAGGGAGTAGGGCAGAAGTGTAAGACTTTTAGGAAAGGGTTATGTGTAAATGGTATGAGTTTGTGTAACAGGCAGTGCCCTGTGATACGCTGCCATTGCATTCTGTCCCTTTGGTGAGATGAGATGAGGTTAAAAGCTCTAAAACCACGAATTCTGCCCTGTTATATGTGCTGAAAACTAACCTGCCTAGAGTTCTGTTTGATCAAAGGATCTCAGAGATTCTAGAAATGTTCCCTCCAAGTACAACCTTTACAGTATGTATGGACCAACTGACAGGGTCCTCCATATGTTCCCATATTCTGACTTTCTCAATAACTTGGGGTAAAGAATGTTTACAATTGGATAAGGTCTGTACCTGTAAGAGAGAAAAAAAGTGCATGAAAGCAATAATCTCAGGAGTCAGAGATGAAATCAAACAGCCCTCTGTTTGAGGGAACATTTATTTATTCACAAATAACACACAACCATGCAACATGTTCAACTTTATAGTCAAGACTAATAAAATGACAAGCCCTTTATTGTTTTTAATGATGTGCTAAGCTTTGCTTCTCAAAGTTGTTGTTTTTTCATTCATGTGCTCCTTTAATATCCGTACTTTCTGTTAACAAAAGTCTGTGATGCTGTCTTCAGAACATCTTGGTTCCAAATGGACACTTTTGAGCAGGAATACAAAACCTCTTTGAGCACATCAAAAACAAAGAAACAACATGCTCACCTCCTCCCCACCTGTGACATTAAAACAATTAATGGACTCCAGACAATCAGATCCAAAAAACCTGACCTGCATACGACTGTCCAGAACTTCAGCATTCAATAGCAAGGTTTGACATGCGTTGACCTAATTCAAAGAATGTTAGGTCAAAGAATGTTAGGTAGCACACTCCTGCTTAGACTACAGTTACAGGCTCACATTAAATAGCATTGTGGAGTGTTGGAGTCAATGTGATGTTGCCTTTCAGTTCCATGATGTACACCATAGTGGTCCCAGATCTAAAATAGGTTTGCATAAATCCTACTTGCTTAAACAATCAAAATTAGCTGCCCAGTCCCAAATGTCCTGCCGGTACTGTCATCCTGTCGGGACGTGCATTAACGCACAGAAGTAGGAAAGTTATTGCATGTCCACATTGTAGTTGTTATTGGAATAGTTCTTTGATAGCAACAAGTCTTCTGTAGATTCAAGGCTTGTGCTACACCCACACATCTTCACGGTATTCTCCCAAGCCTGTGGTTGCATCTGTTATTTACTTCCCACCTCCACTGCCTAAAGGGTCCAATATATAACCTAAAGTAACTTCTGCTAATGGAAACCATTGGCCAAGAGGATTCAGTACATTCCCATCGAATTTCCATTAGATTTACTCACTTTCCGAGGGCGCTGTATTGAATCGGCTTTAGGTCACACGTGGAAATCAATGGTGTTTTCAGATGGAAATGTGTAGGGGGGATTCAGTGTTGCAGTGTGCTCAGACATTTCAGTACTTCAGATGTTAGGATTTACATGCATTCTGGGTCCCACTGTCAATCAAAGAGTGCATGATTTATAGGGTCCTGTTTTAATCATGCGAACTATGTCTTAATGCCGTCTTTTGAAACGATCTTTAACTGCAATCCTATTTTCACTGTATTGGTATTGCATTTAGTGATGTTAATGAGGGTTCATTAAATCACCAGGAAAACATTAGCATTAAGTATAATCTGCCGCTGTTCAGATCATTACGAAAATAGACAATTAAAAAAAAATAATTAAAAAGCCACTTAAATTTAAACAGGGAGACCAGTGGACATATTGGAAGCAGTGAGACTATGAGGACTGAGGGTGATTAAGGAAGGGTGGTCAAGTGGTTAGAGCTGAGGGACTGGGAGGAAGGCAGTGTGGCCTAGTGGTTAGAGCTGAGAGACTGAAAGGCAATGTGGCCTTATGCTTAAAGCTGAGGGACTGGGAGACAGTGTGGCCTAGTGGTTAAAGCTGATGGACTAGGAGACAGGGTGGTCTAGTGATTAGGCTTGAGAAACCAAAAGGATAGAGGAGAGGAGTGAGTGCTTTCCTATTCAAACTCTGCGACAATATATATTTAAATTCATATATTTATTACATTCATAATGTAGTTTTTTTATTTATTCTATTCTATTTATTAGAAAAACACAGTAACAATTTAGTTTAGGTATCCGTTTTGAGTGATTATAAACTACAGCAACATTTTTTAAAAAAACCATCAAAGTGTATAATAACTGCATTGCAAAAGCATCCATATAATTGGTGAAACTGACATATAAAGACAGACAGACAGATAGACATGGATAGAAAGACAAACAGACTATATATTAATTATAACTGATTATAAACAATAAAGATGCAAAAAATACTGCAAGTGTATACCAGAAACACCCTATGTCATTTCAAAAGATTAGATAAGATATTAACAATTATCGTATTAATTATTTATATAACATAACTCGAATATTAGTTGCCTATGGCTTTGATTTCCGAAATAAACTGTTAAATATATTTAAAATTAATTAAAAATTGTACTTTTTAAAAATTTTTGTGTACTTGCACATTTAAAAACTGCCTCCCCCCCAATTTCGACGGTACGAGTCCGCTGTAAGTTATTATCATAATATATATATATATATATATATATATATATATATATATATATATATATATATATATATATATATATATATATATTCCTTTTTGTCTGTTTACTCTTCAATACGTTACATGGTTGTGAAGTTAGCAGGGCTGGTGTTTCTGTTATATAAATGCATTTCACAATAAACACTTAGAAAGCTCATACTTTTGGCATGGACTTGGCAGTAACAGCCTTCTTACAATATAATGCACTTGTTTGTAAAACATATTTTTTAACATGCAAGGGACACCGAATGGGACACAAACAGACCACTACGTAAGAAATTCAATTTAAGGATTTATTTTAAATCTTGGAAGGACTTGTTGAGGAAATACGTTTATAAATGGTTTAAATACATCTACAATATTATACTAATACATCTACTCTGAATGTGTATTGGCAAGCTATTTGACAAGGAGGTTAAATCTCATGACGTTGCTGGAACCACTGTTTTTAAACTCCCTTTCTTAATGCATTTGCTATAAAGAAACCAGCTTTTCTTTGAAATTCTTCACCAGAAGTGGCTACCATAAGCAGAACTTCAACTATAAGCTGTACTAAAGTCATACATCTTCCCACGGTGCAGTTTCTAGGGGATTTTTGCTAGCACGCAAACTACAGTATTTCGAATGTAACAACTTGACAAGCAAAAACAGAACATTGTAATGTTAAAAAAGGGGAAATATGGAGTAAAATGAAAATCTAAATCTATATTCATTTAAGTTTTTGCATGTAGAAGTGACAAAAGCTTCCAATCTGCAGGTTCTTGACAAACTAAACTGGAGTAAGTTTTGTGTGTTCAGCCACTTTGCAGGGCAAATATACATTTTTAACATTTAGATTATATATAGATTCTCCACTTCAAAGGTTAGTTGAGAATACTAAAGTATTCGGACACCGCTCCTTTAATAAGGGCTTATTTGTAAACGTGTATATATATATATATATATATATATATATATATGATAAAACCATAGCCTTTCTGCACTCCATAACAACAGCAAGGTATGTTAATGAATCCATTAATATATTCCTATATTTGATTTATTTATTCAAGACAAAGAAAATGGTTAACATTAAATTGATGACTTTGCTCTTTCATGACAATCTACCATCTCTAAGTGGAAGAGCCTCCCTACTCTGTCCCGCCCCCGCAGACACAGTGACCAATAAAAATGCAGCAGTCCCAGCCTCCCTCTAAGCTCCTCCTAGAGGGCAGGCTCAGAACTTTGTTCCTCCACTTTTGTTTTCATTTTTTTGGCAAGATAATGCAAGCCCAAGGCAAATGGAGCTAAAGCAGAAGAAATAGTGGTTATTTTATTTATTTATTTTTTTTTTAGCAAGTCGCTAAGTTAAAGAAGATTCCTTTTGTTTTCCTTTTTCGTAAAGAAGATCCTTCCTCGTCACAAGTTGCTCCTCTCTCTTGTTGTGCCTCAGTCTTTCAGCACCTCGTCGGTCACTCCCTGAGCGGAGAGTTCCGCCAGGACATTGCCCAGGTATTTGGGGTCAGGGTAGCCGTGTCCTGTCAAGTTGGAGCCAAATTCCGTCTTGTGGTGGATCTCATTCCAGACCACAGTGTCCGACTCCCCAGTGGTGTTGGACGTGCCGATGGTAAAGATCAAGCGGCGGTCCCAGGCAACTATCAACAGCTTGAGGACCTGCAACATGATGTACTGTTATCTGAATACAGTGTGTAACGATAATCCCCCTAGCAGCTGATGAGTTAATAATGCTGACATCAGCATAAGACACATGCTTACCTCTCAGCTAGAGAGCTTTTCAGTAAAATGTTAAGTCGTTTGTCTTTTAAATGTGAGGCTGGTGGTTCAAGTCCAGCCCTTGCCTGTCGATTCAATTCAATTGGTCTGAGATGCCAAGCCATTGCAACGGCATCTAATGTAATTCACATATTTGGTTAAAGTTAATAAAGCTGATAAAACTTTAACACCTATATGCATTACCCTCACTTCGTAGGACTTACGTTTTCCCATATGAAATGCATACATGCCTTTGATTTTTCACATGTGTTTGATTTTTAATGGTATATTTCTAGTAGCTATTAGTAAATAAGTAACTGCCAATGAAGCATATCAGGAATGACAGCAGTCAACATCAAAAAATAAGGCTAATTGGTTCTGGGAGTTCTTGCAAAAAGGATACAATATAAAACAGCACTAAATATTCAGAATTTCAGTCATTTATTTCCTTTAGAAGAACTGCAATTCCTAGAAGCTTCACGCTTGGAGTTGCTTTTCAAGTACCAATCGCTGCTTTACAGACGGATGTATCACATGACCTACGTTCACAGTATGTCAGGAAAATTTAATGAAATTGAGTCAACCAGTTCATAAAACTGTAATACATCAAGTAGTTCTGTACTTTGGAAGCTAATATGGTAATGCTCACTGCAATAAGATGTTGAAATATTAGATTTCAAACACGGGTGTGAATAATGGAATAGAAGCCATACCTTTCTTCCCTTTTCTAAGTCCGGCAGGTAGCAGTGCCGAGGGAATCCTCTGGCGCTGAACTTCTTCCCTGGATTTGGGTGCTCGGTGCCCTGGGAAGACACGAGGAACCAACATCTCAGCCACGCAACCAAGCAAACCCTTAGCTTGGGAACAGGCCTCCCATATTCACGGCCACCAGCACCAGCCTTGAACTGCTGGCTTCTTGCATGTTTCAATCATAGCTGCAATTTTTAAGGCATTCTACAGTACCAGGGAATCCACCTGGACTGAATCAAACACTTCATTTTAGGGATAATCCCTGGAAGCCTCAGGTGGTTAATGCAATCCAGAGTGATTCTCAACTGGATCATCTAAATCCTATTAGAACTATATCTGTAAAAACTAAAATTCAGAATTCCAAGACTGTTGGTGTGTTGCTATCAATATGCAGTATGCATTGCTATTAGTTTTATTTGTTAAAGAAAAGCTCTTAATAGTAGTTCCTGGTGAGTTTGGTATGGAACCACTGTGCACACATACAGAGAGTCCTCATTATCATGTAATAATCACACTGTACCTGAAAGGGTACAAATATTTGTATAAAATCAGGACTTCTTTGGATTGTAGCCAAATGCAATGTGAAACATCTACAGGGGGCCAGGAGTGTATGATACAAGTTAGGGGAAGATGCAGAATCAAGGCAGGTATCCTGTTTCCCATGCACAGCGTAACAGACAGATGAACAACCTAGAACAACCTAGAATAACCTATTAGGATACCATTATAGAACCAGTTACGATGCAAAAACCCAAACGTTAACATTACCAGCAAGGGCTAAACAATAGATTGTTTTATTGAGCACACTGGCATGACTACAGTATCTCTAAATCAACTAATTTCCCTAGGTTTCCCTGTGCATGGTGTATGACGGATGAACACAGGAACTCTTCTCCATTCCTCCTCAGGTAACGTATTCCTGGCGTTCCTGATCGGAGCCCCAGGAAGCCCAGGAGTGACACACTTTCTGCAGGGAACGGTTACAGCTGGAGTCAGGCCTCAGAAGCGCTGGCCTGGATTCCACAGCTGGCCCAGTTTCTATGCAGGGTATATTCAAACATGGCAGCTGCCTCCTGTGATTAATAATAGCCCTAAGTGTTGTACAGACTCCAGGTGTCCCAGGGGTAACCTGTCTGAAACGTGGCTCGATGCACTGTTCGTATCAGTTTAGGGGCTGGGTGACTTAGCTTCCTCACAATGGGAGTCATTGTGATTTCAAGCATTGCAAGGCACTCGTCATGTTTTCATTTGTATATATACACTGCCTTGTCACTTTCTAAGGACCTGCCTAGCTCATTGGATTATGCATCGCCAAGGGGTTGTTTTCCTGGTATACCCTTGATTATTCTGGAAGGCGGTAAGAATGTCGTTCAAAATCAAGTCCACCCAACAAGTACTTAAACACAGAGTGATTAATAGATAACTCATGATAGGAAAAAATCATAACAGAACTAGTGTATATACAACTCTGGAAAAAATTAAGAGACCACTGCAAAATTATCAGTTTCTCTGGTTTTACTATTTATAGGTATGTGTTTGGGTAAAATGAACATTTTTGTTTTATTCTATAAACTACTGACAACATTTCTCCGAAATTCCAAATAAAAATATTGTCATTTAGAGCATTTATTTGCAGAAAATGACAGCTGGTCAAAATAACAAAAAATATGCAGTGTTGTCAGACCTCGAATAATGCAAAGAAAACAAGTTCATATTCATTTCTAAACAACACAATACTAATGTTTTAACTTAGGAAGAGTTCAGAAATCAATATTTGGTGGAATAACCCTGATTTTCAAGCACAGCTTTCATCCGTCTTGGCATGCTCTCCACCAGTCTTTCACATTGATGTTGGGTGACTTTATGCCACTACTGGCACAAAAATTCAAGCAGCTCGGCTTTGTTTGATGGCTAGTGACCATCCATCTTCCTCTTGATCACATTCCAGAAGTTTTCAATGGGGTTCAGGTTTGGAGATTAGGCTGGCCATGACAGGGTCTTGATCTGGTGGTCCTCCGTCCACACCTTGATTGACCTGGCTGTGTGGCACTGCCATTGTCCTGCTGGAAAAACCAATCCTCAGAGTTGGGGAACATTGTCAGAGCAGAAGGAAGCAAGTTTTCTTTTAGGACAACCTTGTACTTGGCTTGATTCATGCCAAAGCTGCCCGATTCCAGCCTTGCTGAAGCACCCCCAGATCATCACCGATCCTCCACCACATTTCACAGTGGGTGCGAGACACTGTGGCTTGTAGGCCTCTCTAGGTCTCTGTCTAACCATTAGACGACCAGGTGTTGGGCAAAGCTGAAAACTGGACTCATCTGGGGGTGCTTCAGCAAGGCTGGAATCGGGCAGACTTGTCTTTGTGAAGGACGCATGAATCTAGCCAAGTACAAGGTTGTCCTGGAAGAAAACTTGCTTCCTTCTGCTCTGACAATGTTCCCCAACTCTGAGGATTGGTTTTTCCAGCAGGACAATTCTCCATGCCACACAGCCAGGTCAATCAAGGTGTGGATGGAGGACCACCAGATCAAGACCCTGTCATGGCCAAATGTTGTCAGTAGTTTATAGAATAAAACAAAAATGTTCATTTTACCCAAATACATACCTATAAATGGTAAAACCAGAGAAACTGATAATTTTGCAGTGGTCTCTTAATTTTTTCCAGAGCTGTATATGTATTGTTTTCATTTTGTAAAATACATTTTCTTTCTGTGCCAAGTCTGGAAAGGCAAGCGTGCACTGGAAGAGAGCGACTCACCTGGATGCCGGCAGGGATATCGTAGACAATGCGGATGGTTTTGAATTCGGGGTATCCGGGAAGGCAGTGGGGGATGACGTGGAACTCCATCTTCCCAGGGGGCTGTGTGCCTGTCTTTTCACCATAGATAGCCTTGCAGGTGGGGCACTGCAGACTGCCATCCTGGAGAAGAAATCAAACCACAAAGAGGGTGTGGGTTTTTTTGTTTTCCGCGATTGTTACCGATATATTTCACTGGTTTATCAAACGTTAAAATTCAGTTTTTTATGATTTTTCAACCACAATTTGTCTCCCTTAAACAGGAAATATAGTTTTATTTTTGGAGTTAGGCGGACACAGTATAGAGGTAGGCTTAAATAATAAGATGTGAATTCAATTAGAGATACAACAATTAATTGATTAATCGACAATTGATAGGCATGGTTTTTATTTTGCAATCCATAATAAGATCGAGTACCTGCAGCTAACATGCTTTTCTTGTGTGTTGTTTTCTGATGAGAAAAAAAAAAAGTATGGCTTCTTGTTTTTTAATAATGGAATTAATATTTATAATAGTTTTTTTTTTAATGCATGCATTATAATGCATTATTATTGATAATTGCACCTCTAGCTTAAATGCTGTATTATAAGGACATAAAACTGTAAATAACACTTAAAATATCTGTTTACCCCTATGTTACCTTTTATGTTGTTTGCAATGGTTATGTTGTTCTAATACCGAGATCTGCCATGTTGCTTTGCTTGTCTCCTGGTCCTTGAGTAATCATACTGTAATCTGTGACTTTTGCACTGCTGAGAGTCTGCCTCTATGCTTAATTGCCATTTGCAGCAATATTTATACAGCTATATAATAAACTCTGGTATGCTCAGCTGGAAAAACTGGAAATAAATCACATGCAGTGCATATGATTATATTGAACCAAATAAGTTGCCCTCAGCTAGCCTTCCCCCTCTGACAGGGGGTGGCTACTTCATGTCTTTATAATGAGCTGCTGATGTCCCTGGCAGCTACACTAACCAGCAGAGGGATCCTGAGCTTGTAGCACAGTGCATGTATGGCGTATAAGCAACCACACTCAGCAGAAATGGCTTGTAGCTGTCACAACTGTATTCGCCTGTCAACAAAACTGTCACACATTCCCAGGCTGAAATTACAGTACTGGGAGTTGTCAACACAAAGACCAGCTCAGAGGTGCTCCAGTTGTGAAAGAATAAGTCAACATTCTAAACCAGGATCTACAGTTACTTAATCCAGACGTGGCCAACGGCCACAACTGGGGCCTACTCTATACAGTGGTAACCATGGTGATGACATGACTTATTAAAGGGCAACAAAAGGCACTTACACTTTATTGTTGATGTAATTACACCGTGTAACACTTTTTTTTTTTTTTTGTTCCTGGGTAGTAAGTGTTATTTCCTAATTGCTTATGCCTCAAAAGTATAGAAAATGGCTATTATTCCCCACAAACTTTGCTTTTGTGACCAGGACAGTGACATTTCAAAATATCACTATTTCTAGTGGGAAAACAGGCAAATGTGTGTCTTTTCGTTCACATAAAGTCAGAAAAAAACAACATATGAATCCAAATTAACATGTATTTATACTAAAGTAATACAAAAATGACTACAAAAGATTTAGAAGTGAGTGGTTTTTCGAGATTTATGTTACATAGTGTTATGTACTCTCTTTATGTAATTATAGAATTATCTGACTAGCCAGTAACACTTAACATAAGCTGCATTATTATTACATGTTGTCGTAAACGGTTTCCTACATGCTAGCATCCGGAGAATTAGATATTGTTAAATACTGACCACTTGACTTGGCATGTTTTATGTTTATTAAGTGTTGGAGGGGCCCACAATAAGGTCCTGCGAATGGCCCCTTTCTCTTCCTCCATAGGTATAGCGTCGCGGTTGTCCAGTCGCTCACCTTGTTGCCGTTGTTGTACATGGCTAACAGGCACAGCAGGTGGTAGATGTGGCCACACTTGCTCAGCTTGCCCACCAGGTCCGACTTGATCCCTTTGTGGCTGAGCACCCCGTCGTAGCCGGACGAGGTGGTCAGTCTCTCCATACAGATTGTGCAGTCCTGGCAAGGGAGGTCATAGTTAGGAAACAGAACAAGACACTGTCTTTAGAGCAGAATCCTCTTATTCTGGATACAATTAGTACAGGTACATTGACTACACTGTAGTTAAGCTGTACTACATTTAGTTATATTATTAAATACATGTTGTAATGTAAGGAGTTAAATTCTACCAATTACAGAATTGTGTGCTAAGTGCATGTAATAAATAACTGATCAATACAGTGTAGTCAATGTATTAAATACAGAAGAACCTATCATATCCGATCCTGCAAGAGACAATCCCCTCTATTAACATTTACACATGCCAACTAAATGGTACAGATGGAAACAGATCAATGCACATTTTATTACGGGTCTAAAACAGTAAATTTAAAAAAAAAAAAAAAAAAAAAAACAGTTTCACTTTTTAGATCCTGTCACTTCACAATAAAACAAACTGCTCAGTTTAACCATCCAGTAAAAGAAAACCAGAAAACATGCGAGTCATGCACTTACTGTGGAATTAAAAACAGAAAGTAGTCATCAAACGGCAGTTTGTACTTGTGTGCGTGCTTTTTTGTAGCTGTTGCGGTTGTTTTTTTAAACAGCATTTCTGTCTCAGGTTAATACACTTACAGTTTCGGACTCGAAAACACTGTAAGAACCGTTTGTAAATGTACAAATACTGTATTATAGTGCTTTGTTCTGCAATCATTTGTACAGCTTTTCTTTGTATAGTAGGCTTATACGTGCAATACCGTACTTTGGTGTTTTAGACACACTGCTGTACCTCAGTTTGTTAATTTATAAAGCCCTGATGTTAATAAAGCAACTACAATGTAGTATAACAAGTTTTCACATATCCAATGGAACCCTGGAACTTGGACATGACAGCTTCTACTCTATGCATCAGGTTTTAAAGAAAAGGTAAATTTCTTTCAAAAGGTAAATAAAAACACAAACAGACAAACTTTTGAAAAAAATGAAGTAATTTACAGTATTTATTTATGGTGAAATAGTTTGTTTAAAAGTGTATGCGCAAAGCATCTCGGTAGATCCCTCTATGGCTTCGAGTCACATACATACACTTTCCAATTCCAGTACATTGACTCTGAAACAATTCTAAAGATAACATGTTATGAATACATCATGTTACGTGAGTTTTCAAAATGACAATGAAGGATTGTACACACATAGCTACACGGTGTTAAGTGACCTTCATGAAGGCGTTATGAATTTTCCATGCTGTTGTGTCCAATTTAAACAAGCCCTAGACTGAGAATAACATTTGTTTGGGGGTGTTAAAAAAAAAAAAAAAAACTAAAATACATTGGAAAATAGACCAAATCCACAAAAGAGGAAGCTATATTTGGGCAACAGCACAACAAACATAGCATAATTAGAAAAGGCCTTACCAACTGTTTAATGTTCATGTTATAATTATGTACAGCATGTTGTTTAATAGGATCAACATTGGAACTACAAAACTGCATTTACAGCCGAAAAAAATGTCACTGATTATTCCTGCCACCCAGAAAAAAACCCACAGTCAGTATAGTAAAGCACAGAGCAGTAAACTTTTGGATTGATCCATGAGCTTAGGCAATTAGCAAGAGTTGTACGGTTCAGGGAAAATATCTCTGCAACTTACTGCGTCAAGCGCTGCAACATTAACCTGAGCTGTTACCCTGCACTTAAACCGACATAGATCTAGATGTGACAAATACTTCCTTTTCGCAGCCACAAGGGACTGATAAGGAACCAGAGTGTCATTTCACATGAACGGGAACCCTGAAGTGGGCGTTCTCTATAGTGGAAATGACACATATTGAGAGAGAGCTTCCATCTAGCAGATAACAAACAACACAGGTTCCCAACACATTCAGCAGTTCCGTACCTAAATAACGTATTTCATCCAGTCTTCTACTTGTGCGAAGTCTTTAACCCTTTGCCTCCACTGTAAATATGCAACTACATTGTTCTTTGAAATGAGGGCGGACCAATGCTTTAAATACACTGAGTTATATTCAATTGATCTAAACAGTAGGGGATATAAATACTGCAGGGATGGAAATAAGACTTGCATTGCATAGTCGTTTGATCCATTCTTGGTTTTACTATGGGTTTACTAGGGTACACCTGAGCTTGACACCTATACACTGGGGCTAATCAAGCACAAATTAAAACCTGGAATGGGTGAAACTGCTGTACTGTCACCATTTCAATATTAAAATGGAACCATACCTGCCATTTTACACTTGAATATACTCACACACACTAACGATTCTTAATAAATCCTTGATAACAAGCGAGACTTTCTCTACCAACACCAGATATGCTGAGAGCACAGCTGTCAAAGCACCCTAATATTAATTGGGACGTACAGGAGCGGGACAGAAAATTAGACACCACCTTTGTACTGAATACTTTCACAAGAGCTTTTATGAAAAGCAGGGATTGAATGAAACCAAATTCTTGGTGGAAAGCAGTGTTATTGTCTTTAGTGCTGCTGTTAGTGATAGAAACGCAGCAAGCTAATGGCTAGTGATCCTTCCACTTGCTCTGTTTTACTTCACACTTTGAATGCATTACTGTGGACTGACATTTTTGTATAACTGTTCCATTAACATTTGGAGATATTTCCTGTGTTCGTGTCAAATGCATTTTTAATGTTTTTTTTGTTGTTGCTTTTTTAACTATTTGATGGTGTTTGCTCCCGTTCTGAATTGACCGGATGCATCGATATACATGTTCCTCTAAATCTGCCTTTAGCTGGCTCTGTGCTTGCCAGAAGAATCCTATTTGCCTCCTCTGAACAGACTTTCTCATTGCATTCAGTTCACATCGCAATGCGACCGTCAACTCTCCAGTCCCACCTACTCCAAAGAATGATGATATATATATATATAGACAGAGCTGTTGAAAGGTGATATTGTTACATGCTGCAGGTACTTTGTAGCAACCCACATTTTTGGCTTCAGAGCCCCTGATATAAGTCAACCATTGGCAGCGAGGGCAGCACTGGTTCAGTGTGATGAGGCTGTAAGACTGTTCATCAATGATTCAGACCCTAAATGAATCAGTCACCCCAGAGGCATCCTATTTTCCCATGTAAACGTTATTAATTTATTGTCCAGCTCCTCCATAGAAAACTGAGGCCCTTTCGCTTGCTGGCAGAGCTGGAAGGGGATGCTGTCTTGGCACCTACACCTGTAGCCAGTGCACCACACTAACACGCTAGGTTGAGCTCTCCCCTTACCTCATCAGGAACCGCCTTCACTTTTTCCATGTATCTCTTCACCACATCCTCTGGGTTCTTCCCTGTTAAAATAAACCACAAATAAAAAATGAATTGTGAAACTGGCCAAATGCAAATGAAACCAAATTACTCATTGCTTGACTCAACACTTCATTGACAGCTGCGACTGACTAGTCAAGGGCCAGTGGGAAAATCAAGGACCACTGTGTCACAAACTGAAAGGGACACTTCATACGTTTTCTCAGTATTTCTCTGTTAAATACTCTATTACGTGTGTTATCTGTCCTTCTGTATTGTTGTTTCTTTATTTACCATGCTTATTAACGGAGGCTGATTGTGTTGCACTTGGTTCAGTGCACAATGCATCACCTACAGGCTGCAATGCACAGCCCACAGAAGCAATGTTTCTGGAATAGTATACCCATATAAATATACACTTGGAAGAGGTCCATGTTTACAGGATTAGGATTTTTAACGCAGTGGTATTTAGGTGTCTGTGTACTGCATAGAAATTAGAATCAGGGATCAGGGAATGGTGATTTTCAACACCAAGGAATGGGAATTTTACTGTAGAAGTGGGTATCAGAGATTTACATCGAGTACATTCAATTGGAGAGCTATCTTGTTTAGAGAAAGCATGTTAAACTACATTCTTAAGAAACGCCAAAGAAAGGGAATAAAAAAACTGTGGCAGCTAGTAAAGTGTGGATATTGTTAAACTTTCACCAGTGATTTCCATAAACCCTGCTATAAATAAGTCTATAAATAAATAATTCAATAATAAATAATAAAATGTTTAAAGAAAGAAAATGAACAAGGAAACATTTTCCACATCGTGATCCCCATGTACAGTAACAATTCTCCCTGTACTGAAAGTCCCTATTCTGAGCTTCTAAGCCCCGATCCCCCAATTCCAGCTTCTAAAAATCCCTGCTTCGGAATTCCTAATCCACGATTCTGGCTAGATGGAGTTAGCTGCTGTGAAGTTAGCTCTTAAACTACAAAATTTATCATCTTGAGCCTTTTTCGATGTTGGGACCACCTTGGTGTTTGGATTTTTTCCATGGACCACTTCCCACTCATTTCTTCACAACAGCATTTTGAAACTAATTTGTATGTGTATATGTATTAGTTCATGAAGAAAGTAATGTATTTACTGTATATAACATACCTAACTTTATGAGGTTCCTGGGTTTGAATCTTTGATATCAGTTCATCAAGGAATGTTGTCATTTTGCACAAGTCAAGCAGCAAATATAGCCTCTTTTTGTTTCACATTAACTTGTGTGACTATACGCAGTCAACCTCTCTGAAAATATCGAAATATGGATATGGCTTTATCCCTGGCAACATTGTAGCACATCTTTAACAGTATTGAAAATGGGAAGTACTAAAACTGTAGTTAATAGGTTTTTTGTTTGTTTGTTTTAATTTAGTCATTCCAACCGAGGAACATGCAATGCAGAGTGCTATTTGTATGCAGAGCGGAAAAGCTGGGACATTCAGATTACTTGCTTTTTTCCTTGAACAGTGAAAACAAGCATTAGAATGAGCACAGATTTTTTTTTTAAATAATGCTGGCTAAAACAAAATAAGTCTGTAATTTTGACAAGATAAATGTGCCTTTATAACGTGTAACAGTTATTTACTTAGTACTTGTTTCACATTAGAAAGCTGTTTCATTCAATGGTGGCTTTAATGGCGATGCTTGGTATTGCATCAAAGGCAGCTGTAATATATATTAATTTATAAACACACCCATACTAAAAGAAAACAGATAAAGAAGAGCAATGCAGGCTACATACATATATATCTATATATATATATATATATATATATATATATATATATATATGCAATCATATATATATATAATATAGGTAATTTCATAATGTGGTTAAAGCTTAGAGTTGCTTAATAATACATATTGTAGTAACACAGTGTGTGTTTGTGTTGAAATGTTTGTTTTTTTTGCAAACCGAATTTAGGGAGTTGTTTGCGGACCACATAGAGTTTACTCACAGATCACAAGCTGGGAACCACTGATCTACAGGACCAAAGACTGGTGTTCTGGGCTTGCTTTAATCTGAATGTTAAATGAGAATCACATTCTGGGAATGAATGTCAAACACAATCCCTGCCAAGCGTTTTGAGGCAAGCCGCTTCTAATTGTCATTCTGCAAGCATGACAGACACACACAGACACAAAAGAGCCCCTGAGAATACAGAACCAAAGCAAGTGTCTGCCCAGCTCAGTCTGGAAAAAAGCATGACCTGTGTGCTTTCAACCTGTGTTCTTCTGGAACCAGCATATGAAAAGCTTACTAAATATGAAACTGCTTTTATATTTATTTAAAAAATGCTAGCAAAACTGTAATATTTAACACCAAAAAAAAAAGACTTTCCAAACATTCACTATGGAAAACACAAATTAATGAAAAATATAGATTTCCTCGTTTATCCATTAATGTTATACAGCTGGGATAATAAATTTAACCAAACTAACGCAGTTCTAGACGATTTCCCTGAGCTAAAACCAAAAGCTTGTCTAAATTATTGAGGTTAATCTTTCATTTGATTTCTCTCTGACTCGTGTCCTGTTGTATGGCGTTCACTGTTGTCTGTATATACAATCTGTCTGTTTGCATGCCCTAACACCAGTTCTAATCAGAAAACTTCAAATCCCCTCCTGATGCATCTTTTGCCAGGTTATTTTTGAACTCATGACGAAGTCAACTCAAATTATCGTGACCATTTTGCTCAAAGGATTTGACACTTTTAAAGCGTGACCTAATTCACATCAACTACTTCTGTTATGTGTGAGCTAGCCTTGTTAATTTCAGAACCAAACGTTTCCAGTGCAAAGAAAATGTCAAAACGTATTGTAATAAAAGAGAAACTACAAAGGAGATTGAAGGTCCAGTACGTTTTCTACTTAATAGAACATGAATTAAAAGTAATTTTTGATTTGGCACGCACGCCAATTGTAATCAGCTTTGGAGTCATCGGATTAATGTCTATGTTATTTATTTGTTAACCTTGTGCTGGAATGAGCTGTGGTGGAATGAGAGATTACCGGGATAAGTGAAACCAGGCCATGAAATTCAGCTGCTAAGCTAAAATGAACATCAAGATAAAATATTATACCACTGTAGTTTAAAAGCTCTCGATATTAAAACAGTGTTTAATTAAATACGATTACTAGACTGCCTTGATTTCTATACTGTACTACATAAAGTGGTACATTTCTTCTCCTTGTTGACTACATAAAACACTTTATAAACAACCGAATTATACAATGCAGTGACCTTTGGTTATATATACCGTACAGTACACCACCTTTCATTCACTCAGACCAGACTGGACTGGATTGCACCTCTGATATGAACTGCAGCCATTAACCATATAAGAAACCACTGTGTCGTGTGAGACTGAACAATGTACTGGAGACCAAAACTGACCCCCCTGTGGGCTCACAACTGCCCGGTAATGTTCTGGCTTTGAAAACAGAAATCAAAACTACACAATTACATCCGACAGCTTTAGAAGAGACATGCATGGAGGAGGACGGGGTTGAATTATTTATATCACCGCGATGCTCAGAAGCTTCATTACTGTGTCCCGAAGACTCCCTGAAGTACTTTAGATGATAACCTTTCTTTTTAACATGAAACCTGTTTGTCAGATTTTTTTGGACGCTCCGCGTTGTGTTGTCTGTCAGTTCATTGATCACCCAGTCCTAATTTCCATCCCTGCACATACGCTAACGGTATCTCAGTGCAGAAATCCAGCCGGGCCCTTACCTTTCTTCAAGTGCTTCTTCTTGGTTTTGCGGCAGGTGCCGTTTACCCCCGGAACAGGCCTTATGTCGCCCTTGTTGATGGGAGGGGGGTGCAGGATGGGTTTGGGGGCCCTGGTCAGACACACAGGGAGGCCCGCTGCACACATCAGGATGCCAGTCATGCCTGCTCGGGACATGGTCAACACAAGACACTCAATGTACTGGACACTTCACACTTTTTATCCTGCAGGTTTAGTAGCTCAATTTTTTTCATAGGAAACAGGGACAGTTTGTCATAGTTCTAACTCAATTTCTTGTTCATTGATTATCTATGGGACTCTATGAAAAGAGCCGTATCCTTAAAAGAATCAACAAACATTCTTAAAACTAGTGTATTTTATAGAGGATGGATGCACAATGGTTCTAAGAGGCTTCTGCAAAAATCACCAATGAGGGAGGAAGTACTAGGTCCTGAGTTGTTTATGTATGTTTCCCTTCACTCATTGATTATTTTTGACCCACGAAGAGCCATTAAGTTTTCTAATTAAACATTTGCTCATTAAGATTTAATGAAGTCATTTATTTCTGTTTTACAGATTTAGGACTGCAGGTGCTGTTGGGAGCTCTCATTTCAAAGCTTGGCAAAGCTGTTAATGTGATATTGCTGGCCATTGAAAGGAAAACAAAATAAGCTCTGGTATACCCACAAGCATAGTATAAATACAATTTCATCCAATACTGTTAAAAGTAACACAATGACTGTACACAGTATGTGGACAAGCACAGCTTATCCTACTCACTTAAAAGTAGTAAGTCATTCTTAGTAATTTAAATAAATTAACTGTAATCAATAGTGAATCAATTCACTTTCACTAAGATTCAAGCAATGACTTTAAGTAACCATTGGCAACACAGAAGTCAGTACTCAATCAAATTGATCAGAAATCAAAAGGAGCAGTGTTCATGTGTTCTCAGCTTGTTTTTGCTAACAGCCCCCCTGCTTCTGGAAGGCTGATTGAAGAGTGCATTAGGACAGGGAAATAATGGTACTTCATCCCACATTTGTGCCTGTTTCAAACAGCTAAAGTGAGTTTAACCTGTTTCAAGGGACAATTCGAGTAAAACCAGTACAGCCTCTCACCTGCCAATGCTGGGTGAACTGGGCCAGAGCCAGTAAGGTTCTTCACAGGAAGTGCAGGGACCCTGGAAAACACAGTGACAAGGGTTAGAGGGGTATAACCGATATCTCCACACCCCATCAACAGGAGAAGCAGCTCAGACAGAGCAATAACCTCTCGTGTGCAATATATACCCTTACCCCTTCTACTGACATTTTGACAAATCCTTAGCAATGAATGGTTGATTTCTCTTATGTGATTCATAATGATACTTTTATCGCATTGCAAGTCATATAAAACAACCCGTCATGACCAACACAGGTATTGCCATACGGATTGTGTTGTGACTTTAACGTTACATCCCTTGGGTAAGGCTGCTGAACTTGCAGGTATGGTGAAAAATACGAAATGCACGACACTTGGTGTCTAAAGGATATTGTTTTGGCTTGTTCTTTTTGCATGGTTTATACATTGGAGGTGGCAATCTAATAGTACAGCACTGTAGGTAACCCTGCCACCCCCTTGTTTCTACACTTTATCAGATCTGGCCTGGCTCCAGATCTGATGTCCTGATTTGTTTCACATTTTGCTCAATAGCAGTTTTCCCCTGTGAATACAGCACTGTGCCTGTTAATCTGGAGGCTCTTTGTTGTGGGATAACCTCTGTGTCCTTTCTTGACTGTCTTATCCCTGATTAGTGGCTCACGTGTATGGGATCAACCTTCTCAATTAATCATTCAAGGGTCTACGTGCTCCAGAGAACTGAAAACAGCATAGCTGCTGTACTGGGCAGCAGCAGCAACATAAAACAGTAACATCTTGCCTTTTTTTTCATGCACAGCGTATTCAAGCACTTATGAATAGCACATGCCTTGGACACAGTTCAGTTAATAAAATGCAAGACTATGATCTTCAATGGCAATGCAGTGTGTCGCAAGGATAGCTACAATGATATGAGGTTGCCACTGGAATGGTACTGCAGTGGTAATATTTTCAATTTAACTCATACACCGTACACCATAATCAATTACAGTATCACGTACCATTTCAAGACCAGATATTTGTTCCCGATCCACAGTGTTGCAATTGCTGGTATCTGCTAATGATTCTTCACAGTAACACACTGGGATTATGATGGTATATTTTCTGTAAGGGGAAGTTCCAGCACTGCCACAGCAGCGTCAGCTCTAATGTTCTAGATGCATGTTTCTGTACCCATCTAATTAGTGACCTTGCTTTGATTAATGGTACATTTCAATTTGCACCATGCAAGCTGGTTGTTAAAGTAGCTGTCATGAAGTTCAGATATCAAACTGGGTCCCCCACTAATTCCATCTGCTCTGCAGAGACCACAAGAACTGGTCAGAAATCAACAGAGATATAAAGAGATCAGATATAAACTTGGTCCCCTGCTAACTGTTTGCTTGCTTCATCATGATGTTTGTTGATTTAGATTTTTACTGCAGTCTGAATTTCAGCCCATATTGGTTTACATGAACAAGTTACATGTGTTTCGCATAGGTGAACAGTCTGAGGAGCTCTTAGCCTCATCCACAACTTCAACACTCAATCAGGTATAACCATAAGAAACTAAGTCAATTAGACAAATGTTTCAGATAGTGCCTTCTTCAGTGTGCTAACCCTGTGAGCATGATCACCAGTGCTGAAACTAACAACAGCACTGTGGGTTAGCTTGATGTTAGAAGTACAGTAGAAGAAGGTATGGTTCACGTTTTGATGCACAGGAATAATAAATCAAGTCTGTGATAAAGGCAACTTTTATTATTAAAATAAAAAGTGAACAGAAGATTCTGGCTGCTGTTCTGTTGAGTATGTATTCCTCTAACTTAATCACACTTAGGATAATCCATATCGGCCACATTTGCTTTTTGTTTAAAAGGAAAATGCCACAGCATCGGTTACTACAGCAAGTTTTTACGTTCCAGTCCCTCACAAGGTCCTTCTTAGTCATTTTATTGTTTAGCATTTACAGCCACAGCGATAGTTTGATATCTAAACAAAACAGTGTTTACTGCAGTCATAATGTGGTATTTTTTAACATTTTCTACAGAAAATCACTGCACAACTGCACATTAGTACATTAATTCTACATAAATATTATTTTTAAAAGTGCTTGGTTACGAGTGCTAAAATGCACTGTATTTTTTTTTTCCTCTAGTGAGCCACTCATATTGCTGAGCTAGATATTTTCATGTCATCCAAAACTTAAAAACACAGACACTGAAAAAGACACATTTGTTTTCTAGAGTCTAAAACTCAAAACCAAGCCCCTTACCTCTGGTACAAGGTAATCTTCATTGTGTACTGCACTGAGTCGCTTTATTTGCCCTTGTAATAAACATAAAGCAGCATGTCTCTTCGGGAGAGCTTGGTGTGTTGTGAGTCAAAACTTGGTAGTGACTCAAGTCTAAGGAGGCTATTTAGGGAGACTCTAATCTCTTCTGGGACCATCAGAAATCCTGTGACATCAGGGCACTCCTGCGTAACCAAGGCGATCAGTGCACTTCCTGCCTGGGATTAGCAGGTTCCGACTCACTACTCACTGTCGGCCTCTTTCAATCTCCTCTCCTGTGGGCACACGCTCTGCCCTCCCCTACGTTTTATTTGTTATAATTAGTTGTATATGAGTCTCTAGTTTCTCACATTTTTGGATACATTTTTCATAAATCAAAATAATTTTAAATCTGAACGTCATTTTGGTCTTCTGATTTTGCCAGTTGGTTTGTACAGCTGTTCTGAAGACGTTTGTGTTTTTTATGTACAGACTGAAAGCACGGTCTTGTCATCGAACAGGAGATGCAGAACGACCTTGAAATAAGAATATTTGCACAGGTTTGTGTTGTTTTTATTTTTCAAGAAGCTGGCTCTTGGTCCTTTGTGACTTGTGATTATGTTTGCCTGTGTTGTCAACGTTCCTTGTGTTGCACCCGCCTCCTGTTCCAACCCTCATCTCACCCCAGAGCTTTTTCCCAATGGGGTAAAGAGCACATCTATGTCAAGTATTGGCTATGAAGACGTGTGAACCACTACTATGGTAACCGAGTCTCTGAAGTGCAGGAGGTTTCTTAATCTCTGTGGATATGATCGTGAACACTGGCGTGAAACCTTCTCCCTCCCTCTTCTCACCTGAACAGCTTTGTCCAGCCAGTCAGGCAGCACAGGTACCAGTAGCTGGGTTATACATTGTGCTGTAGTATGTTGAACCATTTACAGTAGCTAGCCACTAACCACTGATGATATTTATAATGGGTCATGCCAGCTCAACTGGACCACATTCTTGGGCCATATTTTCAAAGAGTTTACTCCTGTCTTTAATTGCTTTGTACCGAGAATTCACCACAACCTTAGGCAGAACACTAAGCCAGTGGGTAATGTAAATGACCAGGAATGACATTGTACTGTATCTAAGTCCCAAATACACTAAGTAACTGCAGGTTCATTATAAGCAACAGTTGATCTGGAATTGCCTTTCTAATCAATGTCCTGAAGTATACTGTATTATTGTACCTACCAATCTTCTGTTCTGCTGGGGATGAGTTATTAATACTTTTAAATTCCTAGCTTTTACTAGAGGAATAAAGACACACATACAGTATGAGATGACACTCAGAAGGAATACAATAGCAAGCTTAGTTCAATGATCATTTAGCAATGGGCAGTTTTTTTTTTTTCCAGTTATATATCAATATGGATTTACCTGTTAACATTATGAGAATCATTTAATGTATCTAAACAGTGATCTAAATATAGCCATTGTTAAAGCATGACATCAAGTCTATCATTGGAATAGTTTAGTCCCTGCAGTCAGAAGTTTCCCGTTACCGCCTTTTTACACCGGAACCCCACTGCCCGCATGATATAATAGGAACTGTGAAATCCCGAATTCTCATTTGCTTTGAACTGTGATGCTATTTTGGAAGAACATGTTTAAATTTCTGGGCAAACGTAAGCTATCATATCAACTTTCTGAGTGAAGGTAGCTTATTGTATTAGCGAACTACAACACACCGTTTCTAGCTTTCTTTCTTTACTAAATCTGCTACGACAATACTAACAAACTACCTTTATGATTTCATTTCCAAAGCATTTCCACAGTGTTACCTTACATACTCTCACTGCAGTTCGGCTCTCCTTTGAAGACCAATGATACAGCATCCACAGCATTCCTCACAACCCACACATCAAATTGTACTGAACTATAGTACAGCAGAGGTGAGACAACACACTTCTAAGAGATCTGAGTTCTGATCCATGTAACTGAACAGCAGTGTGTGACATCTGATGGGAAATCAGTCCCAGTGATATGTCATACATGATACAGGAGTTAATCTTAGCATTGCATTAAATGAACAGACCCTGGCGAGACCGACATCCCATCCTGGGATGGGTGGTGGATGGGGTGGAGGAAGATTGAATCTAAGACGTCAAGCTGGGGGGGGATATCATGAGCTGGTCCTATTGAGCTGATCATAGGCTTTTTGCTGCGGATCAGGGAAGCTAAACGTTTACTATTTCCCTGACAAACAATACTATTGTGATCAAAGGGCACCAGATGTTGGGTTATGTAAGAGGCCCCGGTACCAAAAGCCTGCATTAAAAACTCAGTTGTTTAAATTAGGTTTAAGCATGCTTTCTTTTCCAGATTATCATTTTTACATAAACAGAATACCCCTTGAACATTCATAGAGTCCAGTAGTTATATAACTCAAGAAGACAGCTATAAACAACACTTAACCTCTACGGCTATTCTCATTCGTGGAACAGCTACAGTACTCTAGGAACGTTCGCGGTCTATCCTCAATTTATGCATAACATTACAACGTGCTACAGTATAACAATGTACTGACCAATACCTAGGTACTTTTGATTTTGTCAATACTGTTTTCACGCACATCTGGCTCACTCATAATTCCCAACAAGTCTAACGTGAACCGATTTAAGAGACTATACTGACACTGAGTTTTGACACTGTTGACAAGAACACTTTAATCGAGGAAGTTTGGAAAAAGCTTGTTGGAATAGAGAACCTAACTACAGTAACTGCAAATGTAAAAGGCTTATGAAAAAGATTATACATTTTCCCAACAGTGTCTGTAACAGAGTTACATGTTGTGCATGTTTTTCAAGCCAAGCATGTGTATTATACAATATGTAAATGCATTGTGTGTAGACGCATGGGTGATGACTCAAGCTTTTAACCAGAAGAATGTTCTTTTCTGTAGAATTGTGCTGTTGAGTTCCAGGCAGGGGACGACATCTGTACAAAGGATTAGATGTACTCGAAGTTTGTCAAACCTCTAACTCTAATGTACTCTAATCTTGTCTTGCACACACACACACACACACACACACACACAGACACACACACACAAAACAAGGAACTACTGCTCAATGTTTGCAACATTAAGCAACACAAACTCCATTCTGCTTAACTGTTTAAACCCCCAACCTACAGTCTAAACTCACCCTAAATTATGCAGAAATATTCCCTGCAATATTAACCAAATTAGGAACAGTTAGTTTATGCTGACTACAGAGTTATCAGCTAATACATTCATTATGCAAAACAAGATGAATTGCATATTCTTACTTAAATAATGAACTTTGCTTAAGGCAATCCACAGGAAATCTTATTATCTCTGTACCTGCCCAGCACTGAATTCAATACACACATACAGACTGAAAGGGAGAGAGGAAATTAGTCTCCAGTGTAGTCCCTCCCTTTCACAGGAACTGAACGCAGCACAGACAGACAGACAGACAGACAGACAGAGTCTCGAATGCTGTTTGCCCCTCACCTTTTACAGGTACTGAATTAATTGTACACACAGACAGACAGACAGACAGACAGAGGGGCTTAAATCTCTTGTACAATTCCTTGCATCCACCAGTTCAGCAGATCAAACCAAGCTTAAAAATAATCTATAAGGTAATAAATTATTGTCAGCATAGGTGGTGGCAAAGTCGCTGTTCTCACCCAAATGCTAATGAACATTACATGATCACGTGATACATTTTGCAGCAACCTAAAATTGGCAAGGTGTATAATCCTGTCATCCGTACATCTTCACTTTAGCACCCTGGAGACCCGAGCGCACTTCAGTCGCAATTAATGAGCGAAATAGCACTCACTTTGATTCTCCAAGTTAACACAGTGCTCAGCCTTTGAAGGGAGGCGTTATTTTACTTTATACTACACATGTGTGTGTTCCAAAGCATGTGTATTTTGAATATTTCAATGGCCAGCTGGTAGCAGCGATGTCACAAAAGGGGCATCTCCAAGCTTTGAAATCAGAGCCCCCCCCCCCCACAGTAACATAACTAAAGAAAACAAAATGACTTAATTAATCATAATGACTAAACGGTTAATGGTATATACAGAAAACACAATGGTTCTTAATGGCCAATCGAGAGGAAAGACATAAACAACTCTGATTATTTTTGCGTTACCCAGTTAGAAGCATTTTGTATCCTCTCCTACTCTATCCTTGAATAAAGGTTGTGACATTTCTGTATTGAATGCATTGCATCTTTCCGGGATCCAGTTGTGATCTCTATGGGTAATCTTGTTGCTCTTAACCATTCCATGTTTTCTTGTTTAAACCCTGGAACTCTTTTGTCCACCACATGAACCCTTCTGTATCATCAACCACAATGGGAGGAGCCTCCCCAGAATGTGAACCAGTTGAGCTGGAATGACCCATATCAATATTACCAGTAAGCGCACATAGTGAAGGGGTTCCAGTAGGTTGGAACCAAGTATTCTGCTTTTTTACTTGCTTGTCAAGGTGAGTGATACTTACATAAGAAACGGCAGGGTATTAGAACAAAGATTAACATCGTTACTTTGTTTTGAGAACTTTAACCGCGAGACCAACCTATCTCCCAGTCGCGTAAACACTAGGCCCTACAGCCTATATTTTCCTGCAGTGATGCATGTACGCTGTGTTGTGTGCCACATGCGAAACTCGTGACAGCGCACCTGCCGCAGTTAGTTTCTGTTTTGTGTTTATGGTTGTCTGACTGAAGCTGAGAGAAGTGAGTGGGTGGGGAAGTCAGCTTGGCGCATTGTTGTTTACAATCTGCGTTAGGGGGTTGTTGCTCAAATTATTCAGTGCAACTCGAGCGGTCTTGTAACCACGCGACTACATTCCGGTGAGAGCTGTGGCTTCCTGTTCATAGACCCACTCGCCTGGGAACTGCATCTTCACACTTGACACCTCTCT
The DNA here is from genome assembly GCF_017654505.1 of Polyodon spathula. Classification (NCBI taxonomy): domain Eukaryota; kingdom Metazoa; phylum Chordata; class Actinopteri; order Acipenseriformes; family Polyodontidae; genus Polyodon; species Polyodon spathula. The sequence goes on along the minus strand of NC_054558.1, from coordinate 16,657,585 downwards.
CTTTCTCTCTCTCTCTCTCTCTCTCTCTTAGATTTACTATGCTTTTCATGTTGTGATCAGATTAAGTACTAAAAATAAACTCACTATAATCTTGGACAAAAGTTTATAAAAGTCTTTATCAACACAAGATTTTTTTAAGTTTCTTTGTGGTACCCTTTATATTCCAAAACTACAGAATATGTCAAGGGGGAATGGTTCTGCTGAGGTTGCTGCAGTCTACTGCAATGGGATTATAATGGTAGAACTGGGAACTTTTATTTGTCTTCCACTTTGGTAAAGATGCTCTCTTTCTCTGTCCTGGTTTTTCACTGGTTATTCTGTCATTCCCTTTCTCTCCATCCTGTCTCTTCCACTGCACTGGATTCAATTCAATTAAAAACTGCTCTATTGGACTGACAGGATACACAAGTTATGCCACCGCCGGTCCATCAAAACACATCCCATCACGGACAAATGAGCTGAAACAAATTCAGACCATACCCTTTCTGCAGACAGTTCATTCTCCATCTGTGACTCCAGCAGCAGCTCAGCCATGTTGGATTCCAACCATGCTTGCCTGACTCGCCCTGCACTCCAAGCAAGTGCTTTTACTAGGGGAGCCACTGGGCACCCCAACATGTGTTTAACTTAGAACAACACATTCATCAAACTCAGACAGTACTGTGCCAGGAATCAGGCTACACATGAGCCCCTCCCTAGAGGAGTCTGACCGCTTCTCTCATGTAAAATATAACACTGCCTTACACTGTTGCCTGTGAAAATGCAGATAGTCTTCTTTTGGTTTTAATACACACCCCATGTGCCTGTGCGCCCCCATGGCTAGAGATAAGCACATTCGCAAATGTGGGGGTGGAGATGTTTATAAGTATGCATTACAGCATAATGGCATGGTAACCTGTGACAATAGCAAAATGGATAATATACCTTATTAAAACCTTGTATGTGGGGTTTTAATAGCTTTTCTTCCAGCTCTTTTCTTAGATAATCTCATGCAGCCTCAGTATTCACAGCATTATAAGGTACAGTTATAGTTTATGCTAACTGAAGATCCTGCACAAATAAATGACTGATTGTTCAACACTATAAGGAAGACTATTGTGGTAGTTCCACCCCTAATAGAACTTTGCTGTAGCAATTAGAGACAACAATCGTTAAGGGACAGCCCTGTATCCCTGCAGAGCAATTCAGACATCTTCAGCACCTCATGTGCTGTACAATCAGTTCTGTCCTGGTGTGGTAGGAGTAGTTTCTCCTATTCTGGATGCCCAGTCAGGAACCTTCACTCATGCAATGTTGTCTCTCTTTTTCCCAGCAGGTCCCACGACTGCCAGACTTACTGTAATCTGCTTTCCGACAATTCCTAATTCTAATTCTGCACAAAAGCCTCAGCCCTCCGCCTCTGCTCATCTCCAGGGGAGGCTGGAAATGCTGGTTCAGCGATCCTCCCCCCTCCCTTTCTCTGCCTTCCTCCTTCTCCCTCCTTCTCCTCTGTGCTCATGACAGCTCTGCAGCCTGGCACACTCCTGCCACCAACTGATCTGTCTTTGAAAGGGCACTAAAGAACAGCCGAGTAAGTGATTTTAACATTCAGTCCCTAATCTGTGAAGTCAACATGGTATCGGCGTTCTTTCTTGGTATCAGCCAGCATATAGGACATAAATAAGCCATTATAAAAACCCAGAATGCTTTCCTGCTGTGCTGTGATTTGCATGCAAAGTATGTCCAATAAGTAATTGAATAAATGTCCAGGCAAAGTACAATCATATTCCGACATCCCAGTCAAACACAAATAGGTTATCATTTTAAGATGCGTTGCTGTGGACAGAATGCAGTTCATTCTAACATTATTCAGCCCAGAAATGCTCAATGCAAGAATTATCCAGCAGATTCTAATAGCTAATGCTAAACAGTAACAAATAACTAACCCCCTCACTATCACAGTCTCTGTAAAGGATAGCTGGCCCCAGTGCAGCACCCCATCATTGCCCAGTCTCTGTAAAGGACAGCAGCTAATGCCAGTGCAGCACCCCATCACTGCCCAGTCTCTGTAAGGGATAGCAGCTAACCCCAGTGCAGTACCCCATCACTGCTCTTCTGGGGGCCAGGCTCATATCACTGGCAGTTTCTCTCAGCTCCATAGTCTCTGATATATTATTAAATCATGCTCAGATCAGATGATAGCTTGCAAGCATGCTCTGTGAGTTAATATTCATCAGTCCTGGGCTTCCCTGTGAGCAATTGGCCTGGAGAGGACATGATTTCAATCTGCCAGAGATACACAGCCATTTCACAGTGCAGGGCTTTGGGGAAAGGCTTGCAAACTGCCACTTACAACTTGTAAAAGTTATGAACGGACAATAATCTCTTTTACTGGGTGCTTGCAGTTTTCACTGCCAAGCTAACTTAAAAAAAAAATGTAGCATTGTTTTGTTTTTTTACACTTATGATGTTTGTAATCATTCTGAGTGGTTCTGATTGCAATGATGATTTATTTTTAATAAGCCAAGGTTCTTTCACCTGAGTTCAAGCTGCCTGCCATAGAGTCATGTAACATAGCCTTGATTAGCCAAACTGTCTTTATGAGGAAGTGCCAATGCAATCTAATGATCTGACACTTGATTAATGTTCCTTTTGTTTTGCTGGCAATACGCAGCTCTGCACTAGATGATGCAAGGGCTTATTCATATAAAGAGACTTTGGATGATCTAGTCTATGCTACATATGTCTATGGCAGGAAACTAGAACAGAAGGGCAGCTCCTTGTCCCCAGAACAAACCAAATATAATACAATAGAATAAAAAAACCACTGAGTGATATCAAACAGCGTAATTAGATAAGGGGCACAAACTATGAAAATGTCATTTCAAGCTACTTGCTCGTTACATATTTTACACGTAGCAGCTGGAGTTTTTCATTATCTTTAATTTCAGTACCAGTGAAATCCTGATAGCTCACGAATGAGTATTTAACTTACCTTAAGAATGTAGCCGATGCCTTTACAACTGGACAAGCGGCTCTCTAATACGTGTGTCACTCTAAGGTTTGACATGGATACCGTAAGTAAGGAATCCACCACTACAGTTACCTTGGTAACTTCAACTGTCAGCAAGGGCAGCTAAACAAAACCTGGTGCTGTATAAGCCCTCCCTGGTGCCCTTATTGAATATCACAATGTGAACGCCATCCCAGCTTCGGCAAATTTGCTTCTTTACTGTGGTGGGCCTTTTGTCTCTTCAGTAGCACACCCACACACCCTCCTGGGCAATCACTCCTGGCCTGTCAACCTGCGACAGATTCCAACTGGACAGGGATCGGAGGTCGGCACTTTTCCACTCTTTTATCTGCAGAGCCATTGATCAGCCTCCTAATAAGGTATGCAGTAAATTGGTAAGGAGGCTTTTAAAAGTGGTGCTGCAAACTGTATACTGGCTCCAACAGCCTACGTGTTGTGATTCATTCTTTCTGTTGTCTTTCTACAGGTTCCATTCATTTGCATAAGAAGGGTTCATTTCAGAAAGAGACTACAGAGAATATGCCATTTATAATCTCCATCTGTTTAACGTATAGGAGGTTTAAGGACAGAGCGAATACAAAATCAATATCGGGTTATACCCAAATGCAACCCGAAAGGTCTATAGAGGTCTATGATAAAAGTTTGGAGAATATCTGTGCACAGTTTGAGCTTTTTAGGAGATAAATCGTAATCTTTAAGATTTATAATTGGCTTCCTGGGATATAACCTGAACTAGAACATGTCATTAATAACCTCCAACTGTTGCAGGTGCAGCAGTTGCATATCATTTTCCACTGTACATTTGCATACTGTTTTTGCATTTTTTCTTATGTTTCTCCCATGGTTACATTATGCAATACTTATCTATGCTTTACCATGCTTTAACTGTGTTTTATACACATTACTAGGCTTTTACTATAGTATATAAGTGTAACTCCCTACAGTCAAACTACCATTGGAGAGCGTAAACCAACAAGGTCTGTGCTCTTTATAAACAGAAAGCTGGAAGTAAAAATACAGCAATGAATTATGATTAAAATGTATCCCGTTTGGGCCAGCTTTGAAGTACAACGTGTAAAAGTACCATCCGCAAGGTAAAGGCTGGTCATTGTGATTAGTTACAAATGCAACTCAGGGCTGAAATGTGCTTGATCATCGTGTTAGACTCACAGTCTTGACAAGAAGGATTAAGACTATTCCATGAGTCACAGACGATCCGAGGAAATGACAGGGCTCCATATGCTGTTCTAATTTTTTTTTAATCAAAGGCTTTACAGAGTGGCTGTAGCTAACACATTTATGGATTTTTGTTTTTACCTACAATTGCTTTAAACACAGAATACCAAAACTAATTCCTGCTTAGTTGAGCTCCCCTATAAACAACTTACTTTCAAATAAAACATACCTACATTTTCATTCCTGTTGACGTTTATCATAGTATTTCAGAAGCTATGAGCAAATAATTGGTGTTGTACTAGCCTATGTTTTTATGTTGTGATTTGACTTTACAAGCATGAGTGCTTGGTCCTCGTTTGGTTGTTAATAATTACAGACACGCAAAATTTAAATCACTGTGCTGTCTCTTGTCATTGGACTGCATCCAGCAGAGCTTTATTTACAAATCACTATGATGTGTATTGTAATTACAATTAAGCATGATCCTCCCCGCCAGTCTCGCATCGGCAGTTCAGAGCTTTGAAGCATGTCTGCAAACTAGATTGGCTTAATCAATAATGGGAAGCAGACAGGTATTCTTAATTCTGATGCATTAGCTATTATATATATATATATATATATATATATATATATATATATAATATATATATTTATAATAATAAACCTAAAAAAAAGGATAATACGAGCTGAAAAAATGTGGCTTTCTATTTAGCTATGTATTGGTACAGCTCTACACTGTCAAGTTTCTTTTCAATAAACCTTCAGAAGAACATATTTATTTGGATTATTACTTATTTGCACTTCTCCTCTGACCACAATTCTGTGGCAGACATGAGTTGCGAAGTAAACATGCTGACACACAAGCTGAATCTCAAACATATCATATGACCCACTGTATTGGGACAGTTCTCTGTAAGGAGCTAGACTTAAAATATTAATCTGATTCGCTAGAAGCAAGCACACTACTGTAGGTCCTGAGAAGTTGTAACATATGTGTTGTATACCACTGCCCAGTCAGTCAGACAGTGTTAATGAACGATGCTTCAAAACAATTCTGTTCTCCTACATGATGAGTGCTTTATTACCCTGGGTATGGGGCTGGCTTACCCTGGTGGGATGGATCCTCGCGTGCTCACCAAGGCAAATCGCTGGGGGCCGGGCCGGTTCAGGTTGTTCTGCCCAGAGGCGGGGGTGGGGGCAGAGAGAGCAGGCACCCTGGGGTAGGTGGTTCCCGTACCTGGGGACTGGACCTGCTCTGGCTTGGCTGAGCCTCTGCTGACCGAAGAGGTTGGGGACCAGAGAGTGGTGCCTGCAAAGGTGTTGCTCTGCCTGACCAGAGTGAGGGTCCCGGGGGTCCCGTTGGCACCGGTATAGACTTTGCGGCGCTGGGAGGCCAGGATGGCGTTGGAGGCGGCCCGGGTGCTGTTGACCAGGATGCACTGCTGGCAGGAGCAGGGCTGGCCGGAGCTGGTGCCGACAGGCCAGGACTGGGACTTGGGGATGGAGCCCGTGGTGAGCGGGTAGGCCAGGTCCATCCTGCGACGCAGCCTCCTCTTGCGCTGGCTCTGCCGGTTGGTCTGGGTCATGCTGTTGAAGTCGATGAGGTAGCAGAAGCCCAGCGAGGTGAGGTCCAGCCAGGGGTGCTGCTTCTCATAGGCGTTCTGGATAGTCACACAGATCTCCATGTCGTAGGGGGTCCAGGAGCCGCTGTCGTTCTCCCACTCCCACACCACCCCCTTCCCTGGGGCCGAAGAGGGCTCATAGAAGTTACGCTGCGCAGGCCGCATGGTGCCTGAGGGAAGAGAAGAACACAATGACATCTCTACTAGCAGTTCTTAACACAAAATTAAAATCACTGTCATTGGACTGTACCAAGTGGAGCTTTATTTACAAATCACTATGATGAGCATCATGATTACAATTTAGCATGATCCTCCCTAGGTCTCAAATGTTCCGTTTTGAAAACACAGGTAAAGTAAACGTACGATTTCATTTTAAAACATCCAGTTCTAGAATAGCTTAAAGAAAGATTCCATAGCTAACTCACAGGAAATCTTCTACACTTGGACTTCCTGGATTATTTCACCTCTGCAGATATACTACAGACAGGAAACAGGTGGGACTGGCAGAGCTGAAAGGTCACATTGTCAAATGATTTCAATAGAATGAAGAAGCCTATTCATTGCCACAACAGGACCCAGAACAACTCAGAACGACGGCAAACCATAAAATAGTAAGTGGGATACAACAAATGTTATTTAAATGATTTGAAGCTAGATACTGAACAGTTAAATGATTTCCAGGATTATATGATCATGTTTCTTTGGTTTTGTTTCTATATTCTAGAGAGTGAGTCCAATTTTTCTCAAAGTTACAGAAGATTTTTTTAAAATACATTCTTTATAAAGTGCCCTCACTTTGGCTGTGCTGCTGGTGGATGCTGTCATGTGTCTGAGAGGAAGCCCCCAGTCCCTGTGTTGCAGTGTGCTCTATCACAACAGCTGCCTGCCACTTCACTGCCGCCCTGAGGAACCTGTCACCAGAGCATGTTCTGGGCATTCAGGGTACAATGGCATTCTGTGCAAGGTTATGTTAAAATCAGATCGCCTGAAACGAACCACACACTGAAACGGGTATTTGAGATGAACAAAAAAAAAAGACAGAGCTGAGCTATTCAATCTCTGCTATTGGATATGATAGACTAGATGACAGTTTAAAGGACTAGGTCTATGAGATGGGTCTACAAGTGCTGGCCAAAACTGAAATATTTGGAAGTTGTTTCACCTTTAACTATCACAGGGAATATTTACGGAAATGAACTTTTTGCTGAAGGTCCTACTTTACACTTTTTAATGTGAGCACCACCTTTAAACAACTTTAGGCTTCAATATGTTGATGTTTAGCATCATGAGCCATGATACATATTACAAGATGCTATTATTTAAAGGTGTAAAGTTTGGAAAACAACCTACGTGGATTCTAGTCCAATAATAATGTGGCAATAGACAAATATACCGCATGGTAGTTCCATAAAGGTGAAAAAACTCTCACAGTAAATATTTCATTTGTGTCCCTGTCTTATAGGTAACATTTACATCTTATAGAGCCTTGTTCTTTGACTTCTGTGGTTTGACTAACCTGCGAGCTAAAACTGACACTGTTTTCATTTTTCCCCGTTCTTAACACACCATTTTATAAAATGAGTTTTTCACAAATTCAATTCAAACACAGTTTTTTACTGCTTGCTTTTTTACCCAATATTTGTGGGCCCATGACTGGCTTTAAAAGTAACATTTCTAGAAAAATATTCATTTGAGTTAATTACATGCCCTTCACAGCTTGTGTACAGCTCATTGGTACTTAGATTCAGGCAACCTTGCTGTAAGAATGGTTCCATGGGGAAAACAGCACAACACAGCTTCTTCTAATGGACATCTCTACACAGAATATCATCTGTGCTTTTCACAAAGGGTATCTTCAGCTCAAAGCTGTGCTGTTTTCCCCACAGAACCAATGTTAAAGCATTATGCTTAAAGTTGTTGTACTGTAAAAAAAAAAAAACGTTTTTTTTTCAAATGTTCAAAATGTGCAGTTAAATTATTTTTAATAAAACAAGTCATTTTATTTTTAAAACGTTATATCTGGAACTACACTAGGTCAAAGACATCATTGCAAGACTTCGGATCTTTCTGATAGTGTCGCACTTCCTAGGTCATTCATCTGGAGGGTGACACTGTCCCCTCCCCTTCAATGGCTTCTTTCCTGCCATTAAACAATCAGCTGATTGCCTTGCTGACTGTTGTGCTTTGTAACAGGCTTTTACCCAGAAGGCAATGCAGAGGTGAAATGGCCTCTGAATGGAAACTGAGAGCTATCTTGATCAGGAAAATGCATGTTTACTGTAACATGTACTTCTTTCAGGTACAAAACAGGTACGATCTATGAAATTATTTTGTTGGCTACAATCACTTTAATGATGCTGCCATCTTGTAAGTGCCAAGGGAATTACACTTGACATCTTTTTGTAAAACAGTTATGTGTTAAACGGTATGGTTGACAGATGGGAATGTAACAGTTAACAACACAATTCTGACAAACACAGCTGTTTCTGTGTCACTCTCTCTTCCAGGAAGCTGGAGACCAGGAATGAAAAGTGACCCCCCTGTGCTGGCAGGATGAGAGCCGCACTCATTTCCTCTCTGGGCCCCCAAGGCAATAGGCCAACTGTGAGTCCTTTCATCAACAAAAGATGAACTCATAATGTCTTTGTTTTTAACAGTGGTGCTCTTTTAGAAAAACACATAATGAAGAAATAATGAACTCGCCTTCCTCTAGTTGGAACTATTATGTCTTTATGACAACAGCTGTAAAACACTCAAAGTGTTGTAAAGGACCATCGCCATTTTGAGCTCTTTATTATACTGTTATAGGTACTGCTACACATGGATGTATACTCAAACTATTATTAAAATACTATAATACTGTGCAGAAAAACATTTTTAGGATGGTACTATATAGTAGTATAATTTTTCCCCAGAACACCTCACACACTCCCTTATAAAAGTTTACCACAGTATTTTTGCAGTTTTCCCATGATTTTCTCATAGTTATACTATGCATACTTATAGTTTGCCCTGGTTTGCCATGTTTATTAATATGCTTTACCATGCCTCGGTATTCTTTACAATGCTTACCAATGTTTTACCTTGCTTTCACTACATTTTACTACACTTTGCTATGTTTTTACTATGGGGAAACTTTTATATGGGTCTGTTTGGTCTACGAGTACCCAAAGTGTGTTTGTGTGAGGCACTTGAGAAGTCTCTCTTCTTATCTCTCTTTGGGTTTCTCACATGGGCATTTAAGTTGAAAAATTGATGCATCGGCCAATTCAAAATCATCTGAAATCTGTCCAACACACTCACTATTATTATATTAAAACACCTGCAAAAAAAGCTGTAAATTCCTGTACACAGAGGTAAACCTTTACCTTTAGTCCTTCTACTACAATACTACTACTAATAAGAATCACACAGACTCATAGAAACATTGTTTTTAAGATCAAATGCACATGACTTTTGATTACAGCTCTCCCACATCCCTACTTCTTACTCCTTTCATGGTATTTCTGTACCATTACCAGCGAGTAAGCTTTGCTCTGGAGTACAGTATCAGCTGAATGAATCTGACCCAGTGTTGTGCCTTGCTTTCAACTGACCGACACTGGAAAGGCAGTCTGGAAGACTGTATGTCATGGGAACCAGTTGGCAGGTTGGTTTGCACAATAGATTGATTCTGTGCCAGGGCCTTCTGACCTGGCGTGGAGGACGGGGGAAAACAGGTCCACTATTATTGGTTTTATCCCACGGGCTATTAATTGTTACTTATAATTAAGCTACTCAAATTGAACACCGATAAAGGTACCATTACATGTGCATAGTTGCAGCCTCTGTGCTGTACAGTTAGAGCAGCAAAACTCTGCAATACATTTTTTCCACATGAAAAATCTCCTTCTCTGACCTCTGTGTTCCTTGCAACACCTGTATTTGTGTTACAAAACTGACTTTACTTTGAACAGGAGAAACCAATTAAACTTCACACAATGCTTAATACTGTACTGGTTTCACCTAACACTAAAAATAAAACAGTTTCTCCCCATCATTGTACTGTAATTGTACACACTGGGCCAAACAATGAAGGTCTAGTCAGTGATGTGCATACGCCTGTGCTGAAACAATGTCTAGCACATCTTTAGAATAATTGATGGATGGCCATTTCAATACGTCATTTGGTTTATAACACCTACATACACACCTCTGAATATGCTTTGATTGTCTGAAGCAGAGTTCATTCATCCAAAGTTTAGCCTTCTGTGCAATCTACTTTACGCCGCTCATAATTGCTATTGACAGGGACCTAAGATGTTATTTTAGATTGCGAATGCACAACAAGCCCACAGTGAACTGTAGGTGTATCCCATTAATCTGCTGAGGAAACAAAAACATCATGCTGGAAATAGACCCTTTGTGTTATCTGTTTAGCTGCCACAGCAGTAACATCACTAATAGATAACACTAATATCAAGCTGGTAGGAGTGTGAGATGTTTAGGAGCTCTAAACAGGGCACGTGGACGATTTTAAAAAGTCACCAGTATGTGATCATTGAAACAGAAAATGATTTACAAAGCGAATCTAAAGAGAGATAAATGCATTTTAAATGACTGTGATATTTCATAACCACAGCTCGGTGATCTTTAATGGGATTTGTTTCCAGTATAATTTTTTTTCCTGTTTAATTTTCCATTATGAGGTGTTTTGTTTCAGTCTGTTCTTGTATCTGCTTAGGCCATTATTTGCCATGTTTTTTTTTTTTTTTTTTTTTTTAATTATTATTTCAGCAAAATATGCTTCTGAAAAGACTCATTAAGGGTGATTATGGGGAAACATATCAGCATTGCACAGGCACAACACTTCACCTGTGAGCTTCAGAAGCGCAATGGCAGAAATCAGCCAGGAAGCATTTTCTGGAATAGTAAGTAAACATGGCAAATGGTATTCTGTTATACAGAATACGGTAGCGCTGAATAGTCGACTAGTCAAACAGAAAAGTGGCAGGTGACAAGATTGTGTATTAATTGTGAAACGTGCGGTTTTCATATAAATAGAACAGCAGTTGAGATTCATTAACATACACTACAAGTCAATTTTATAACATTAATAAATAGTTTACAAAAATACAAGCAGCTTTAAAATATAGTTCGCAAATAGCTGGTTCACAAAGCACCAGACATTATCATAACTAATTCAAACTGATGGTGGGACAGTGCAGCCTAAAACCTTGGTTAAAAACATCTTAGGTGATTAGATTGCTAGGCTGAAGACGTCACATTTTCAATTGAGACATCAAACTTATTCCCTCTTGTCAGTATCAGCCTCCAGCATAAAACACTGCACTACAGGCCGGCACGAGTCCAGAGAAGGTAATTTGCCTTCAGTTCTGAATCCGGGAATGGTGCCAAAGCCAATTGAATTTCAAATTCACTTTGCAGTTTGTTTTTTAGTGGTATTTTTTACTCTCCAAATGACACCGTTAAAAAAAAAAAAAAAAAAAACACAGTGAAAACATTCTCCAAATTAATTTAGTAGTCTCGGGGTCAATCATGCCATATATACAAAGACGCAGTATGTCTGAGCAAGCAAAGCTCCAGAGCTTGAGAATTCACAGATTGTACCATATGCAGATATAAAAGCGAGTCTGACATACAGACAGAAGCCCTCAGATTCTGATACATTCAATACCTAAAGAAGGTATTTAGAAAGTTGCAGACAGACAGAAGGACAGAGGACAGCCTCTTTATATAATTTACACACAGTCCGGCCATCTCCTCTATATCCCTATTGATTGGGACAGGCAACCCCAGCAGCCTATAATTAAGCAATAGAGCCCGTCGATGCGGGCTCTACCGTGTGGTAGTTGACCACGACTGGAGTTATATGTCCCGAGCCGTAGGCAAGGACGCTAATAGAAGTCAAGGTCATCTACCACATGCTACAGCACGCACTGAGAGGGCTCTACTGCTATTAGAAAAGTATTTATTTCTTTATCTTCACTTTAAAATCTATATTTACCTTGAACTTCTGATATTTCACTGGGTAACCTTCTGCTGAGGAAAATAGTCCCTAACATACTTAGAATAGAAAAACAACATTCATATGGAGGAAACATTTTTGTTATTATAATGACATTGCCAGATAGATTAACTGTAGGATTGTTGAATATTCCATGTAGTATAGTCAGACTTGAAACTTGTTGTTGGAGGCAGGGCTGAGGGGCTGAGGGACTGAGGGACTGGGAGATATTATGACCTAGTGGCGAGAGTTGAGGGGCTTGCAGGTAATGCCTAAGGACTGGGAGGCAGGGTGGCCTAAGGTTACTGCTAAAGGAATGGGGAGGGAGTGTGGCCCAGTGGTTTTAGCTGAAAGACTGGGTGGCAGGGTGGTGTAAGGTTGGTAATGAGGGACTGGGATGCATATGGTTTAATGGTTAGAGCTGAAGAACTGTAAGCCAGTGTGGCCTAGTGGCTAGAGCTGAGGGACTGGGAGGAAGTGTGGTCCAGTGGTTAAAGATAAGGGAATAGTGCTTTGTTCACCTTGCAGGGATTCTTAAAGACCAATGTTCAATTAAGAACAAAGCCTTTTGAGTTTGGACACTACCTTATTTCTTTAGCAGGCTTAAGCAAGACATTTGTAACTCAACCTTTTCAAGTCATTCTGGGTTCACACAGTGTGACAAACAGCATACGAGGGGCTCATGGGCTCTTTCTGCTGGTCTGGAGGTGCTTATATTAAGTCAAGGCTTCCTTCTAAACAAACAAGTTACATATGTGAGGTGCAACTGTGCCTAGTGTGAAGGCACCTCTATAAATGCACATACTGTACAGTGGAACTTTGACAAAAATGTAATTAAATGAATGTGTTGATCACAACTGCATAGCTGTTACCAAAGCTGTCAAGCTTAAAGATCTATTTGATTGTTAGTTGTTAGATACGTAGAGCAGGTATTATACTTCTCACATAGGACAATGACATTCACAGTATGCTAATTAAGTAATGTGAAGGTGTTGATGTATGCATGAGATCTGGGTAACAGGGTGGATGCTGGGCAGGAACTGGTGACACACATGACATGCCAGCGGGCATCTTAACCACTGTACAAATGCATGCGTTGTGATAGAGCTCTGAACATCTCAGAACAACAACACTACCCACTTGAAAAATAAAAATGGTCCCTTTCCCTCATGTTGCATATATTGGCAAAACTTTTCACAAGACTAGATAAACACAGCGTTACTTAAACAACATCGACATGCTGCATCATCACTGTCTCTAAACCTATTCTTAATATTACTGAGTCCTCTTAGCATGAATGAACTTCATAACAAAAAGGTCAATATTAGTGTTTGTTGATACAGAGATATAGGACAGTGAACTTCTGTGTATGAGAGATTATCAGCACGAGAACTGGTATCATTATACAAGTGTCTATATTAAACTCATACCCATTGTGACAAAGTGCCCGCCCCTGTGTGTAATATATGTTGTGTGTTAATGTTGGTGTATAGTCATTGGTACACGGGATATAAACGGGTCTGTGTAACACGAGTGTTTAAAATGTATATTTGTATTTAGGTACGAGGCTTGCACAGCACTTCACGTGCAAGTAAAAAGTAATAATATGTGAGCATGGGGAATTGCACTTTATTAATTCATGTGCAGTTGTACGTGAATTAAATGTTAAATTGGGCAGCCACACCTGTGATTTTAATTTGGGCAGGGGGCTGTGAATTCATACATTTGAATTGCAATCAAATGATTTCACATCGTGGCTCTTTTTAATGCCAGAGAAGCAGCCGTACTCGAGCGGCTGAGAACAATTTTTATTGAAATCCTGCAGATATAATGGTTTGCGGACGTGCAAGCTAAATAATTGACGAGTCCCTCGGGGTGCAGCAAGCTGAAGCAGTTAGTTTGTGAACTGCAGCAAGGAGGCTGCCTTTGCCATTGCTTTGTATCTAAAGCTTGTTTAGCTTGTATCAAGGTATTGGATTGCCGAGAGCAGTGACTCAGGAGCTGTCCAATTTGCAATGCAGCAGAGGTACTACAATAGCAATGCAGTGGTTCTGAACTAAGGGACAATGGTGAAACAAGAGCAGATACTGTAGTATAAAGCTAGAACTGAACGGTACCACAACTCTTTCACATTTTGACATACCAGTGATATTGACAGACACATATGCATGATCCACTGCAGTACTATATGGTAATATATCAGTACCAGATATTGTTCTACCTTATCAGAATGCAATATTTCTTTCGAAATGCACTATTGCATCACTGCTGAGTAATGGCATGGTCTGCAAATGGTTCTGTTTGAAATATTTTTTATAGAATAGGATTTACAGTATGCAGAACCACAGGAAGGAATCCTGTGCATACCTGTATTGAAATAACTTCAACAGGCGGTCCGCTAACACTTAACCCAGTCCACTAATACTTATAACAAAAATACCATTCAAAATCAAATGCACATTAACTGTCATGTATCTTGCATGTAGGAAACTGTGAGCTGTACAAAGCGATTGTTTCTGCTCCACTGATAAGCCATCCCTACATGCTCTGCACACAGGGTGCTGTCAGAAAGCTGCAGCCTGTAGATTTCAGATCACACTTGTCCAGGTGGAATTCTTCCCTTGTTGAGCATCTTGTAGGGATCCTGTTCATATCACAGGCCCCATCACATATTCATAGCTGAAGCAGACCCTACTTTTGTTTTTGGCAGTGGATTAAAAGCCTGTGAATAGCTGCTCAGCTCCTAGTCTGTCAGGGATCTGGTGTTACAGGAGGTTTAGTGTTTGTGAAAGGGTGGCAGTGCTGTGAGAGTGATGTCAATCACCGAGAGCACTGAAGTGAGTTTGAACTACAAAGCATATTAATTAAAAGCAGCAGCAACTTTTCATTTATAGGAGGACTCTCCAAAGGATGGCTCTTGAATTATACATGGCCCACTGAGCTCAACACTATGACTCTTTGGTTATGTAGTATCCCATTTAAGGCACATAATGGCTCTTATAAAAGTTTACCACAGTACAAGCATCATAACAGGTAATAAAAGATAATGAAGCCATGGTAAAGCCCAGATAGGTATGGTAAAGTATATTTACAAAAGAATCATAGTACACTATGGTAAATGCATAGTACAACCATGGGAAAACAGCAAAATAACTGTAGTAAACTTTCATGAAGGGTGTTTGAAAGACTTCAGGGCAATCGCTAGTCTTTGGTAGAAGCAGGTAAAGTAAAAATACAGCTAAATGTTTTCCTTATAGACAGTACTAACATACTGAAGCGGTGTCCTAGTGTTGTCTGGTAAAAGCATGGATTTTTGAACTGCCTTTTTTACTATAATAATTTAGAATGACCACATGCTTTAACAAGTGCAACAGCTGTGCTATTATTAACCAGAGACCTAAAAACTTGACTTTGAAGGCTGTCTTTACAAAGAATAAATGGGAACTCATTATCACTGAACTTATCAAAAAGGCTTCAGTGTGGTATTCTCTCTTGCAAGACAGAATGCATCATCTGTACCACTTTTCTCTCAATTTCAATTGAGTTTCATAGGACTGCAAAGGAGAATGACTTTTCTAGCCCTGAAGATGATATAAAAAGGACACCACAGGAATAGCAGTGATTGAATTATATAGGCCATGATTTTAACATGTTCCCTTCCGCACATTATCATACAATAAGTCCTTTGTATGACTTGGTAAGATTAGTGAGTATTGGCATGATTTGCATTACTGTTGCTGAAAATCTCTGCCTACACAGGGCGAAATTCTCAAAAACATACTTCCTCCAAATTGTCATGGGCACAATCATACTAACAATAGGCCAGTTTACATGTGTGATTATTTCACGTTAACTGACAATACACATGAAACTTGGCAGGGAAAGCTTATGAAAGTGTTCCAAAAAAACAGTCTCAGTATTTTACCATGAAAGTCTCAATTACTTGTGAGATTCGGGTGTTAATATCCATAAGGGAAGAGGATATGATGAGGCCTCTTGAAACAATGCACAACACGAAAATTGTTTAACCCACTCTCAAAACAAAATGTGGTGTGGAATTTTCGCGACTTATTTCTTGGGAGTCAACAATACTACTCAATATTCCAATTCTTTATTAAGCAGAAGCAGTCATACAAATACAGCGCAAATGAGGATGCTATATTTGGTATGAAGAGATACAAAATAAGCTAATAAAATAAAAATGTGACACAAAATAAAAGTACACCGTCAGGTTACAAAAATAAAGATAGCCACGCATCTCTAATAGCAGGAGCCTCTTCATATCGCTGTTGTGCAATTCTTGCTGAGGCTGAGGTAGCTGTTCCTCTGCTTGCCTGAGCACCTCCTTATGGTCCTGGCACAGATTGTGCAGGATACAGCAGGCTGTAATGATTTGGGGAACAAGCTCGTGGTTCATTTCAGTACGCTTCAGTAGTATCAAATGCCCAAACGCCTGTTCAACGACCACTCGGATTTGGCTCAGTTTATTATGAAAATAATGTCAAAAGTCACTAAAACAGAGTATTAAAAAATCAGGCACAATCTATCAATGTTGGAAAACATGGATCGAGAATTGATTAGCAGTTTGCTACGCATGTGGACTGGCAGAGCTATACTGGTGTTCTTTTCTGAAAAGAGACTAATATTGCAGATAGCAGACTGTTTGGTTCAAATTGCATGTACTGCTAACAATTGATAGAGACCTTGTGTCTACAAGCTTCTTGCCCAGCATTAACTGCAAGCTAACAAGATAACAATGCTGTGGACCAGAAGGGGCCAGGCTCTAAGACTTTTGGAATGCAAAGCATAAAGGAGCTAAAAGGCTCCCAGGGACTGGCGTTGGACCCAAAGGTTCTCAGGGAGAATAAGAGATAACGCCACTGGACTCAAAGAGCCTCAAGCAAAACGGAGAGATAGGAACAAGGAATATGACAAAAACTAGATGTATGGGCCTTTTGGGGCGCCCGGGGTCTGAAGAATGTGCTGAGTTCAGAGGTCGTCACACAAGACTACACACACACACACACACACACACACACACTAAATTAAATATATAGTAACAGAATAATGTGCTGTACCTTTGCTATTGGTTAAATGTCAGAGAAAGAGGAGGTGGACCATCTATACAGAAGGGTATTTAATGTCATGCAAAAATTGTAAGGACGAGTATTCTGTTTGTCCTGTACCTGGGACCAGACTCCCTGCATATTTCAATAAACCTAACAACTGATTGAAGAAAAGGACGCTGTGCATTTTTTTGAATCTACTTACTCACCTTCCTTTTTTTAAGTTACATCAATCAGCAAATCAGATCTTTAATAACCATTTACGTCAAACAAGACGACACGTGAATTTTTTCTCGTGAAACTTTTCTCTGCTCACTTAAATAGTGGGTGCATTCGCCGAGATCATTCTGACCAAGTTAGCCAATGGTCATCTAAGAATGATCTCTGTGAACGCCTCCATTGGCAATGGTCAGATTATGCACAGAATCTGCGCAGAATGATCTCCGTGAACACACCCAGTATTTTGGGGACTGTCACGGTTAACAGCACGAGAATCTAAGTGGGGGCGTCAGCATGGCTATTAAATGTGCCCACCCCTCCCCCTCTCCTTCATTTGCATAGCGTTCGAAAAAAATTGGCGTTCCAAAGGGAAATGAGAGGCTTTACATGTAAACACAAAAAGGCACCATGCTCACGTTTGTTTCACGAGAAACAGATGTCTCGAGAAAAGCAAACTCTCACGTAACGTGCCTAATGTTGTATGGAAGGTACATCCCCTGCCACAGCTGTAAATACAAAACTAGCACTGCCAGAGCAATGACACATATCAACAGTATGTACAGAATAGTACAGAAAGATTTACTGAAAAGCGGACATGCGTTATATAATTAGGTAATCAAAGGGCAAATGATGGCCAAATCTGATACTAGGTTTGTGTCCTAATAAAGTGGCCAGCCAGTGTATAAAACACTATTTGTATTTTAATCTACTTATCTGTATTTTATACTAATATGAGACGAGCAATTTCAAGCAAGTTTGTATAGCACCATGTAGTGACAATAATTAAGGCTAATTGGCTCTGCTTCTCCACTGTGGAGCCAGTGTTGAACAACTGCAGTGTGTGGTGTCTGCCGTACCTTGTTAGAAACGTGGTCTACCTTCTCTCTTGGATTCTCTCCGTCTTCCTCTCCCTCTTCCCATACTCTGCTGTTCCTAAACCCATTCTGTCAATCACTACTTTCCTTATTCCAATGTGCCTGTTTGCTTTGTTGTCAACAGTGATGAAGTTAAATGTACAGTGTTATCAATTTGCTGTATAAACAACTGTATATTAACTTGGCGCCAACTGTTAAGGATAAGATTTACTTGTCTGTGTTTCTTGTTTAAACAGAGGAGACACACATCGGCAGTTTACTTTTTATCCTCTTCAAACGATGTTGCAGTGCTCACTTCTGAATCTACCACTTTGAAAGGCAGAGATGAGGTCCACTATTTTAAACAGGAGTCTGATCTGCCTGCTGTCTATTTCTGTGCACCCATAGGGACCTGTTGCGAGTCTGCCATAGCAACCTTTAAAAAAACAACTATTAACTGCCTAGCAACTGGAAAGGTCTGGAACCAATCGAATCGGAGCTGCAGACAGAGTCGCTGCAGCCCTATTGGTTTGTGAGAGGCCATTCACCCACAAGGACTGTTTACCTGTTTAAACCTTTGTTTCTATGCGTTTCAAAAATCAATTTGTTCTTAAGACAGATGGCCAACAAATGACCCTGTAGAGTACTGCGGTTTTACCACACACAAGGCTATCTTCATGAGTGAAATAACCACAACATTACAAACATGTGTGTTGTATTCTGTTTCTATAACAAGTATACCTTATACAAATGAAAGTAGGTTTAAATGCAGTATTTTTCTCAAGTTGAGAGTGGCTTCTTGTGCATTCTGTGACTTTAGTATGTAGTTTGATTCTTTTTTACTGACTGATTCAGTTCAGTGTATCGGTTTAAGAGAAATCAATGAATCTGGCCTGAACTTCTCCAACTGAGTGAGACAACCGAGACATTGGAGACGGGAGAGACGCTGCAGCATAAACAAATCAAACCCTCGGGACAGTGATACGAAATACGTTGTAAAGGCTGTAATGAATTGACATCTCAGCCTATAGAATTCAATGGAAAGGCAAGGGCTGGATACAAACCACAAACCACACGGTTCAGAGACTAATGTCTTACCATTCAACTAAAGAGAAAGCTCTTAGTGAGAGGTGAGTACGGGTCTTATGCTGATGTCAGTATTAGAAGGAAATTCATTACAAGGTAAACTGACATTCTGATAGTGGGTAGTATTTTTGATATGTAGCTCTTTGTTAAATTTAGTCATTTCTGAGTTAGTTCATGACTTGTGGCTTGTTTGGGAAACTGTGTCAAGGGAAGCGATTAACTTGAGAATTGGTTTCTATGATTCACCTGAATGATTAGTTGAAAAGACTGAAATCACGGGTTAGAATTCGGCCAAGCGTTGTTAGGATAGGTCTCAATAGCCCTGTCCAGAATCACTCTTACATGTTTAAATCAGTATAATCTTCTGCTGTTGAGCATGTTAATAATACATTTTGTAAAGGGTGTCTCTTATTAGAACAGAAATCACTTTGCACAGTCTGAACTTCACTTTGAGACCCTCTTGCCCAAAGTATACAAGATGACACCTCTCATGAGAATAAAAGACACGCTACACACAACAAATTTACTTACAGACTATTCTGTGAGGCAAGGCCCGCTAGGAGACAGTATTAATATAAAAGACCTAGAAGACAGCCCAATAAAAGGACAGGTTTTTGTTGATTCTGTATGTCTAAGAAAGGTATAAATGTGGAATACTTTTGTACCTTTAAATAACGTAGATCCAGTCATGGTTGCCATCGGAAACCCATAATTGTTTTCAAAAACACATCCCCTTTGTGAAAGGTTTGGAAGCTGTCTCAATAGAGCAAAATGCCTGTGCCCTGTACCACTGAGACCATTGAGGCTGGGTATTATGGGATCTGTTCATCCCACTTAACAAAGAAAGAAAGCCACCAGGAATAAAGCAAGAAAATTTGTAATAAACGCCAGTGCATTACAAACTGATCTTGTTATTGCTGTATCGGCAGATATGTTGCCAAGGCAACACAGAGCCTAAGCTGCCAGCAGCAAAAACCGCTCTCCACTTGGCTTCACTCCCTGACAGGGTTTCTATTTTTTGTTTTAATTTTTTTTGTCTGTTTGCGAAAGAACTGGAAGCTCATAATAAAGCTTTTTCTACAGACCAGGTACTGCAGTTCAACATACTGCAGCCAATGCAAAAGCTTCACAAACACATACCCACACAATCTATGAAAATCCTTGGAGGCGATCGTACATCACACTCTACATTTCTCCATATACTGAGAGTATCAATTCTGGGGATATATGGAGGTGTCTTTATGTCAGCACACCCGTCCACATGTACAGTAAGTCACACTAAATACCATTTATCGAATTATAAACTTTCAATGGCATTTCTTATTCTATACTATTCTGTACATTGTAGACAGACTTCATGGTCCTCCACTTTTTCATCATGCGGTTATCTCTAATTTTGAATTTACAGCTGTGGTAGGGATGTTACTGACATGCTTGTTTTACCAGGTGCTGGTAAATTCTATATTACGGAACTGCTCCTTATTTGAAGAAAAATTTCAGCATTCCTTAGCAACTGTTGCACGCTGTTGTCTGAAGGAAAATCCTCCAGGAACATGAATGTTTCTACACATGAATGAAGGAAGATCCTCCAGGAACATGAATGTTTCTACACATGAATGAAGGAAGATCCTCCAGGAACATGAATGTTTCTACACATGAATGAAGGAAGATCCTCCAGGAACATGAATGTTTCTACACATGAATGAAGGAAGATCCTCCAGGAACATGAATGTTTCTAGACATAAATCTAATGGCAATTTCACTCCAAACCTTTAACTTAAACCTAACCTTCCGGTCAGTATCTATCAGAATCCAACATTGCTATCTCCCAGTAGGATCGATTAAATAGTACCTTCTATACTACAACTGCTATTCGAAGGACGGATGTGCCAGTAGCATTTTGACAACCTGTAGATAACCTGCACCACAGTCACAGGCAAGCAGGGAGGAGCAGTCCTTCTGCAGGTTTGTGTCTTTTACTTAGTTTCTTTAGTTTAGTGTCTTGTAACAGCTTGGCTGAAGATGCCTTCCTTTAGGAGACCAGTTTGCACACACTTGTTGAGCACACTGTATATTTCTGTGCCAAATCTGATGATTTACAAAACAATGTTGGTCCCTGTTAAAACGTTTGCCACTACAATCCTCTAAAATGTGGCCTAGATATGCTAGGGATCAGTCTGTCTCACCCCTAACAACACATTTAACTCCTAGTTAATCCACTTCCTGCTGCAGTTCAATACAGTCAGGTGCAGTTGTCATGACTACTCACTGTATGAGAACGCCACCCTACTCTGGTCACTTGAAAGGAAGCTCTCACAGAAGCAAAACAAGACAATCCCCAGGCCTTAGTGAGAAACAGAAAGCAAGCCCACACAGTCTCTACATACTTCTGCAGTAAGACAGACCACAACAGCAGATAAAGACTACAAGTGCAGCCTTCTCTCCCAGCTACGTGTCTCCACGCATGGTTCCCTCTGACACTTTACAGTAAACTTTACCACAGAGATTAAGCCTCTCCGTTCCGTTCCCCTTCTGGGTTGTATAACCACATCCCTGTAATCTTTCTTCTCACAACTTTTAACGGCGAGGCTTTGAGGCTTATTTAGACCGTGTGAACTGAATTAACCTTATTGTATTTGTATGTTCACCCTGCCAATTTTAATAACCTTAAAAGTGCAACTAGGTATGGGTGTGAAAAGTCCCACTTTTCTTAAGTAATGCATTTATCCTCTTGTTTTACATTCGTTGGTATATAATTTTCAGTTATATCTTGGTGACTTGCTGAAAGTTTACAGAACCACTGGTACCTTAACAAAGCTTCAAAACTAAATGGATATAAGAAATGCCTTGGTGGTTTATATCAATATTTCTTCACCAGTTATCTCATTTTGAATATTTCAGTCTTTACTTTGGACTTATACTAGTAATTATCAAATGCCATCTGAATATATAGTTCTACATTTCCTCTGTATAAGTTCCTTTGCTCCCATATTTAGTTATTACTGCTTTTCTCTCAATCTCCCTGGCTCTGACTGTCTTTGAATGTCTCTGGAGGATCTTAAGTGCTAAGACTGAACAGATTTCCTCAAAGCATGTGACAATCCTGCTCAAGATTAATAATGTTCACTTATTTTTTTTCCCTCACTGCAGCAAATCCCCACACAGCTTAGGGGAACTGAAGGTTCGGTGGGCGTCCTCCGATCCCACTACCAAGCCAGCTTCCTGTTCAGCACCCAGGAACTCAAAAGTGGTGTCTGGCCAGTAGGTGAGCCATTCTGGGACCCTGAAGAACATCTTTTTAACTACTTTCCTACAGCATAAATACAGAATAAAAGCAAAATATTTGTATCTACATTGTATAATTGCAATACTAGCCCACATCTGTATTTGACACAGACCAGCAGCCTTCTGTTCAGCCAAACACTGGTCTGTAATCTCAGTTTGTATCAGGTATTATTGCTAAACTCTTGTCTCAAATTCCTAGCTTTGAAAGAACAGCATATTCTTCATAAGATCATCGAACAAATCACATAATCACACGACAATGAGGAGACACAGCAATTGCAAGATCTCCCAGCAGCCCTTTCACTTCTTTGTAAAAAAAGAACATAACTTCAGCTACAGATTTCCCCATGAAGTGAATGAGAATCAGTGTTCCAGCGCTCCCTGCAGTGTTTACAAGTAATATCTTACTTGAACTCTGCGGTGTCCCATGCGGTCCGTATTGCAGCATTCATTTTTCAAGTAATGCCGACTGTTTTGATTTCTTTATTCACACATTCAACAAGATAAATAATGTCAAAGCATCACAGTGCATCCAGATCATCATCACTGCAACAATGCTAGTGCTGTCTAAAATGAGAAGCTTACTGTGGGAACAGAAAACTTGTTTGTTGAAGGAGGGAACATGATGAAATGACCTTTCTCTTGGCGAATGCTGGCGAGTAAAAATTAATAAAAATATCAAAGCAATCAGGATTATGTTGGAAAGTCGTGTGTTTCTTGTAAACACTGCAGGGGGTTCTGGGACACCAGACAGTGACACAAATCATGCAGCATTTCAAAGCAAGTTTTTTTTCTTATTCGAGTAAGACAACTTGATGGTTTTGAGTTTTATTCCAACGCTGCCCTGATTCATAATTCCCTTCTCTTTCCCTAAGCTGGCCTCTAATTACACCCTTACCCAGTAAATTAAACAGAACCTCAAATTAAAACAGTGCTTACATCACTTTAAAACAGCAGTGACCCCACCCACGCTTCAAACTAAACCAGAACCCAGCAAAACAGGCCACCTCAAACTAAGGCACAGTCATGAGAACTGCACAACTCACACCACCACAGACACATAACCATGCCTTCTCTTAAAAAGACAGAGGTACACAGGTACTGTAGTCACACCTTTGCTCTATTGTGTACTGTCTGTATCAAGGAAATGTATTTTCAGATTTTTTTTCACCTGAGGAAGTTTTTACTTAGCATTCACCAGCAGAAATCTGTTATTACTTGTTTATGTCTCAGACGTCTTTATCCAAGGTGACTGACACAGACTAGGGTGCATGAACTATGCATCAGCTGTAGAGTCACTTACAACAACGTCACATCTGAAAGACAGAGCACAAGGAGGTTAAGTGACTTGCTTAGGGTCACACAGGGAGTCAGTGGCTGAGCTGGGATTTGAACCAGGAACCTGCTGGTTACAAGCCTTTTTCTTTAACCACTGGACCACAAAGTCTATCTTAATATCTTATCTATCCATGCTTCCTCCTGCTACAGCATATTTCATATTCCCTCTATCAGATATATTTCAGTCGCTGAACCAGCACTGTTGCAGGAGGGAGTGAGATCAAAGTGAAAACTGAGTAATGTACTCCAAGGTTCATGATGTTTGAATAAAACATGTAAATGAATCAGGCTCATGTTTAAAAAATATAATGCTGTGATGCTTGGCCTCGGCTGTACAAACCAACAGGCAACACCAACAGATGAAAGTGACGCCCAGAATTTAAATTATTTTGCAATATACAGATTTAATATGAATGAGAGAAACCGCAGAGATTAGAGAAATTCACTAAAAATACTTGCTACTTACAGTTGGGTGCATGGTATTTCTTATGTAAAGTAGGAGTAGCTAGCACCAACTTAGTTGCAAGAAACCTCTACCCAAAATGTCCTTTTTCTTATCAAAAAGCACTTTTTCCCATGCCACAGTCATACAGGTTGGCAAATTAAACAGTAGTACCTCACACTTCACTTGGTACAGGGGACAAAATTCAGCCCCATCGTTTGCAGTTCTTTTTCCAGCTAGAATTCCATTCAGAAGGTAGTGACCAGATTGCTGTGCAGTCACTGCAGATTAGCTTTTGGATACCTGGAATATGATTGCACAACTCCTGCTCTGCACTGAGGAAGCCCCACTTTCTCATTTAAAGACACAGGCAGGTAGAAAGTAGCTTTGTGCTCAGCGTGTTAGAAGTTGTATTAGCAATAAAAGGTTCAGCCATCTCCGCTTACAGATTTTAAACCCTGCGGTTACTAAAGCTTGAAGGGACAACACAGGTATTGTAGAGGTTATTTCATTTTGATTTCCAGGGAAAGTGGGCAGACTGTTTGAAACGCTCGTCACTGAAGCAGTTTATAACGAGAGGGCGCAAGCTGGGATTGTAACACAATATTAGAGTATGTTTCGGGGCTTGACAAGTTGAAGCAAATATAAGTTTACTGTACGTTTCATCAAATTCACAGAGAGCAGTGATAACATTGTACTATGCAGCATCTAACATCATATAAACGAAATACTGCGACTGAACAAGATGGAAAAAAACAGCTCTAATTATGCAGGCACCACTACCTTACCCACATGCTGCCTGCTTGTTTGACCCCAATGCTGCGCTGCAGAGATCACTGTCCCTCTAGAGGGCTCTTTCTCTGGTAGATGTGTGGCATGTTTTAATGATGAGCTGGCTCAGGCAAGCATGGCCCCTGAGTACTGACACACAAACAACACAGCTGGAAAGAGTTCCTAGCAGAGAAGAGATGGGTCTAACCTTTTACAACATGAGTCTCTCAAGCTTTCTACCCCCACGAAAAAAAAAAGGCAGTGCAGCATCGAAGGAAAGGCACCCTTTTCTAAATCCTAACTCAATATAATTTCTGTAACAAATACATATAAATGTAATGTCAAAGCCCTTTTAAAATTCCAAAGCATCCTGGAAAAAACTTGTCTTCATAAATTATTAAGGTAAGAATATAGAACACAATAAATACAGAGCACTTTCTAAAATAATACATACCATTTTTTTAGTACATACATAACCGTTGCTTAGTAAATGTTATTAAAAGCGTCAAAATCTAGGGGTATTTTGAGACAACTGTCTGCATTTCATTTTTTTCATATTAAAAGAACAAGTTGTCCACTTACTAAGTACCCTCTTTAGCTATTTAAAGCATCATAACCTGGGGGTACAGTATATGGAGATTGTCTGTCTGATTGTATGCTCTTGAATGAGTTCCCTTTCAAGTACGAAATATAACCATTACCTAAAACAGATCCCTCTTAATCTAGAAATAAATCCAGTCGTTTCTGTAATTTTTTTTTCTCACAGAAGAATCACGATTGTTTACAGAAAAGCCAAGTTCTCAAAAGGGATAGTCTAATTTAACTGATTCACCTCTTTGCAGTATTTCAAAAAACACTGACTGAATTTCACAAGACCAGAGGCGGAGGTGAAACAGTTATGCCAATTTGTCAAACTTTGAAAAACCAAACTTTTTTTCATCTAATATAAATTACACTTTGTTACTGCAACTCAAACGGGTTACAACTAATTATGCAGGATTTATTTCCTGATTAAGCAAATTATTATTATTATTTTGATTTAAATTTTCAGCTTCGTAAATCAGCAGTTTTAAGTTGAACGTAAAATTTTAAAAAAAACAATAGACTACATTTGCACCACATTAAATATCCATTAAGCCCAGTTTATTATCCTGCTGTCACTATGTGAGGCTGTAATGCATTCAATTTATGTGGCATTCTTTTGGAAAACTGGAAACATAACAAATGTGCTTGCTAAATAGATATGTTTAAATGTACCTTAGTTTTAATGAGCAAATTGGTGTTGGTGTGAAAAACTTAACTAATGTATTATTTATTTGGTTTAGAATTAATACAAATTTCATAAAAACAATATGTGCATAAACAAGATTATTTTGCTAGAATTCTGTTTCAGTCATTCACCCTTTTTAAAACTTGGAATTTTAAAGCACCCTGTGGCTTTAATAGAGCTCTCAAAATCATGTCTAACCGCCATGTAAATCTGGTACACCAGAGGGTAACCGTTAACCTCTCCCCTAGGGACAAAGTGTTGCAGGGAGGACAAGTAAGTGGTTACCCACAGTGTTCCAGAAGGACTTAGAGGACATAATTCTGAAAGTGATTCCTTATACAATTACTCAAATACTTTGTTTTGTTTGTACTTGAAAAGTGTATGTTAAGGTGCTTTCACCTGAGTTCAGGAACTGCTCTTTACCTCCAGTTGCCTGCTATAGATACATGTAATCTAGGCTAGCCAGAAATAGCAGGAAACTAAAAATGAAGCTCAGCTCCTGAACTATTAGCCCCCTTATACAAGTTTATCATAGTTTATCCAGTAATAAGCAGTGCTGTAAATAAGACTCTTATTGCACAGCAGTTCCCCCCTTTCCAGATTTTAAAATGAGCCTGATTAACTACCGTGTGTAGGTAACAAGTTCAGGTGTGTCTGATTCAATTCATAGTAAAACCAGGCAAGGATTAAACTAATATGCAAAGGGATTTATTTTTTTTTTATATCCCTGAATAATGCATAATGAGAGCATGGTAAAGCATTGTAAAACTATGGTATGAGAACACTGGAATCAACACATTTGCATGGTAAACTATGGTAAATCATAGAAGTTGTCTTAACCTAGACTTTCAATAACTGCTGCATGAACCACCACAATGACGAGCTAATATTTAAAGCTATCAAAAGACCTGGCAATGTTGTTATACTCCTTAGTTTCTTTTCTGCACTTTTAATGCAGTTCCTGACTCTTCTTCAAAAGACAATTGTCTCCAGATTAGACTGTTCTGAACTGGAGCGCTTGGGAGCCGAGCCGACCGACCTGAGAACACTGGACTCAGCACATTTGCGTTGCGCTTTGCATCACTCAATTGATTCTCAGTGAAGCTCAGGATCAATTTTTAAAATCTTGTTTGTGACCTACAGCCCAGGACCCAGGGGATTTCCTTCCTTCTCAGCAGTAATTCCCTTTTCATTGTGAGAATCACCTTTACTTTCAACTTGGGGAAACTGAAGCAGGCATTACCAGTCAAGTAATCCTCAACTTTGGATTAAGCATTTTCAATAAAATCCAATCATTCCAGTTGTCATTCACAAACCACTATGATCTTAACAAACGAAAAGTATTTCATTCTGCACATTTTCAACGTCGTACTGAAAGAACAACACATGGAAACTATATTTGATTTGGGAAAGTGATATTGCTCCATGAGTATTTCAAGCTTGTAGCTCACCAAGATATGAAGATTGAAACAGAAATTGATTTTATAGGAGGTGAATCTAATAACCATACCAAGTTAATCTTTGCATTTGAGTTTTAAGAATTGATGCTATCTACAGTAATCCTGAGAATATAACCATAAAATACATTTAAATATATGCCAAACCCTCAGTATTTATTACAGCATTAGAGATTGATAGGGTGTAAAATAGTTTCAGTGGACATAGAAGTGTGTGCCTCCACATTTTGTCAGCTGGTAGTGTCCTTGACTTTCAAGCTTGCAGTCTGGATAAAATATATTTCCCCCTGGTTTAAAAGCTGGAATTTTCTGTGTTTTTAGCACCAACATGACCAACAGCCCTGCTTAAATCTACAAAACTGTAACGTTGACCTTGATTTACAACCGCAGAGAAATAAATGCCTCCAGCAATGCCACTGCTGAATTATAACCTACAGCAGCCTACCTTTACACCAAACATTCAGAAAGTTATCCCACCCTTACAGTTTGCCACTGTAATTGTGCAGTTTCTCTGTACTTTTCCCATGGTTATACTATGCATTTACCAGAATTTACCATGTTTTTAATATGCTTTCCCATGCCTGTCCTGGCATTACAATGCTTTCCCATGTGTATTTTTATACTTTACTGCAGTAACTTTGTAACTTTCTATCTAGTAGTGGTTCGTTCAGTCTAACATGCTGTTTATTTTTTGCTTTTTGCTTGTTGGCTTTTTTAAAATACAATCACTGTTCCTTCCCACAAAAGAGGGGGCAGCTAAGTCTGGAAACTTTTTTGTTAAAATTAGCACTACTTCTGCTATGTGCACAATGTTCAAAGACGGTGGGAAATATTAAACAATCTCGTATGATCTTCACCACAATGACTGACTTCTTTAACACACTTCCAGGTTCTGAAAGATAAAGCAACAGGCTTTTACCATAATTATAAAACAATGTATTACCAACAGCTTCCTACCCTCAAAAAAGTTTACCCTGGTAAATTTGCATGATAATTTGGCAGTTTTGCCATAAATTGCCATGTTTACATGTTTTTATCATACTATGAGTTTTACCTATGCCTTAATATGCTTGTAATGTTTTCTACACTTTTATAGGGGTTTAAATTATTGCATATTATAAAAAACACGTGCATATAGTATATATAGTATATATATATATATATATATATATATATATATATATATATATATGTCTTTAAAATTAATAAAAACATTTATAAAAAGTACCTACACAGTTCCTTAAAATGTGCATTATTATTTTTTATTTGTATTATTTTGTATGCCTATGAAATATGAATTTTGGCACAGATTCAATCTTGCTTCTGAACAGCAGTAAAAGTAACCCATTAGCATTTAAATGAAACAAAATGCAAATAAGATATATTTGCCAAGGATATGAATATGACATTATAAAAATAACCCCCCGGAGATGTTTTGTCCTTTGATTTACATCTATTATCGCTAAATGAAACTTAATAAACTAATGACAAAGTCTTTTTCAGTGTTGAAACGTTTTCCATTGAAATTATTGCTTTTTTATAGTTTAGTAAAAATAAACACCACAGCTAATCTCAATGTGACATAATTTCCAACTAATGCAAACTATCTGATAGAAATAATCTTCAGAAGGCTTTATCACACAATATATGGGCTTAATATGCATTCTATAATGATACACATACAGCTATGGCCAAAAGATTTGCATCCCCTAAAACTTTAGAATTGAGACATTTGAGACAAACTTTTTTTAGGTTTACTTGCATGACTTGGTCCCTAGAAATAATGTACTCCTGGGAGATTGATACAACCAATAAACATCTTAAGTTTAAATGGTACAGTGTTAGCTTCAATGATGATAGTGGGTCAAGGTTATCCATAAACTGCTAAATTAATTGCATTACATGCTAAGTCGCTAATAGAGCATTTCTACATACCAATAGCACACAAGCTTGGCTCCAGGTTAGTGGATATTGAGACAATCCATGATACACATAGAAACGCCAGCTCTCCTGCACTTTAAAAGAATTGCACACACATACAGAATGTGCTCAAAATCTCTTACTTTATTAGTATGGGTTCAAAATGTGGATACAATCAAGTTAACCATATTATACCCCAAGTTTGTGGATGAAAATGATATCTTTGTTAATAAACACTAATAAATCATCTATATCAGATTAATGGCATGTCCAAGAGTATATTGTCTGATCATCAGAAAGTCTTGCCAGTAGGCTGATGAACCAAACATTACATTTTCATAATAAACATTATAGTAATAGCCTTATAGTAATAGCTATTAAAGACAACTAGGAATCTTAAAGAATAAACAGTGGTTCTAGTAAGGCAGCATAAAGATCAAAATTTGCCATCACAACATTTGGACACCAGGTGGCACTGTGTGAAATGCATGTTTCACATTCACTGCATTATCACCATTATAAGTATTTCAAGTTTTAGTGCCTGGCTAAAGATAAACATCATTACCTGTGTCCTGTCGAAACTGGTGCATTGATTGCAGGTCTATGATGTAAGGGGCCAGTTGTGGGTCCACCTGGCCCAGCACCACCGTGCCCCGCGAGTCCCCCTTCAACACGTTCTCGATGTGGTGGCACACGGCAGCGCTGTAGGGTCGCCACCGACCGTGCTCGTTCAGCCATTCCCACACCACCACCCGGGCCAGGTTCTGGGGTGCATACCCCAGTCCGTTCACATGGATCATCATTGCAGATCCAGGACGCAACATCATTGCAAATCCAAAACTGGGTTTTTTTTTTAACTTTTTTTTTTCAGTCTCTCCCAGGTGAGATTAGGTTGTCATATCGTAATAGTCAACTTCTCTGACATGGTGCACAAAATACAGAAAAAAAAACGTAGTTTTTAGGCAACGATTCCCTTTAGATCATGGTTTTGACTGGGCTCGTTTTTCCACATCCCAGAGAGATCAGAAACCAAACAGCAATCTCTGATTTTCAACTTCATGCACAGGGATACCTTCTTTACAGTTTGTAACCCCACCCCCCAGTTTACCCCGCTTGGTATTGGTGCACTCCTTCCTGTATGGAGCGCAGTTTTGCAAGCGAGTTTCCTAGGTGACGGATATTCCAATCTATTACGACATTTCGGGTTAATTAAAATTCATTTCTTCAGATTGGGTTGTTTCGAATTCCCGCAGAACTTCATCCTACACAGGCAGGTCGCTTTAATTCTGGCAAAATAAAACAACATTAAACAAAACGTGATTTAATTAAAATACAACTTATGACCATCTATTGCAATGCTTATGCATACAGCTCCAATTGCGTTTCAAACTGTAGTAATCTGGGGTAAAATGTTACAGTAATTCTGAAAATATTATTTTGATTTAAAATGTTCTTCTTTTCATGCCCACAATCCAGAAGCATATTCTTCACAAATATGAAGTCGTCTTGTTTACTGACAGCGACAGTGCACGGACTGCAGCAAGCTGCCCATTCAACGGGTACACAATTCAACAAGCTGCTTCAGTTTAAATTCTCTCCAGATACTAAACCAATCATTTCAGAAAGGTATATTACAGAATGGGGTACAGTACTTTAATTCTCCCAACACAATGGTTCGTTCTCATTGCCCTGCACCCCAAATGCATTTAAATACCATCGTTATTGTTTTTCTAACGTCAAGTCACTGTAGCTTATCCGCAGGTGTCTATATTATAAACCAACGATTGTTGTTTGTTCCGTTTTTTAAAAAAAATACATATTTACTCGACCAAAATACCCTCTTATTCGGCTAATTGATTACCCCCCAAAGTATGTGATTCAAAAAAGTAGAGATAACTTACAAATAAGCTATCCTCTTTCCTATCCTCTTCAACCCGCTTTTCCTCGCTCTCTCACACACTCTCTTTCTCCCCCGTTTCTTGGTTACGGGCGGAGATTAAAAATGGATGTTCAATGCAAAGACTGCATGCTGAATTATTATTATTATTTTTTTACTTTAAATAATGCCCTCTGCGTCTCTTGTAGCTTTATTCTATGCGTGTTTGCAGCGGTCCTTTGATATAAAAAGGAAGCTCTACAGCGTTTCTCAATATCTTTTCAAACGTTGCCAATATGCAGCGATAGTCAGTAGCCTTTTTTTTGTTATGACCAAAATGTCATTCCAGGATCGTGGTGGTTGGTGCCTTCGTGTCCTTGTGTGTCGCGGCTCGCCGTGGTCTTCTATCAAAAACAGATAGCGTATCGATTCCCCTGCATCTATTGTTGTTTCCACCTGACGAGGTTACAATTCGCACGCATGCATATTTTCACTGAGCTGAGTGGTTTACCGAAGTAATCATTTTGCATACTGTAAAGCAAAACTCCCACATCAAGCACAGTCGGAGCGCTTGGTTGCAATCATGCGACGCTCTTGAAGACAGTTGAGCAGCAGAGCATTCATTAAAAAAAAAAAACACCGTCAAGACAAATTGTACATTTGATTTCCCAGGCGTCTTAAAAAAACAACTTATATCTCACCTTTTTGCAGCAATGCTGAATTTGAATGCAAAAATGGATGTGTGTGTGTGTGTGTGTAACAGTATATATATATATTATATATATATATAGATATATATATATATATATATATATATATATATATATATATTATATATATATATATATATATAATATTTAATAAAGTTACTTGAAAGGAAAGGGAGGAAAGACGAATACTATAATATTGTACGTACTCTGTTGTTGAACGCAATAAGTTGTTGATCCGGGTCCTTCTGCGCTAGTTCATACAAAATCACATATTATCCCATAGTAAGAAACAGAAATATCGAAGAAAAGAAGCAATGTTGAATTAAAAAATTAAATTAAATTAAAATAGTCTTTTGTTTTTTTCAGTCTGAAATCGCTGGGGTTGGTTACTAGCCCGACAGAAGCCAGTCGAATGGTTTCACCTTAGAGGCACAACATACATAACTCGTGCTAATAATAAGTAAAACGATTACACACAATAATATAGAGTAATATAGAGTATTATTATATAATATAGATTTGAGTTTTCAAAACAAGCAAGCAGTTATACAACCCAGTTATTCGACCCGCTTTCGCATTATGGACACGCCGCTGCAGCAAGCAGCACAGCACGAGCAGCTACATCATCACTGCACATCTGCTGCCACATAAATGAATAAATGAACAGGTGAAACCGTTATAGCTAGAATATACAACCCTGTCGTCAAGTGTTCGGCTCAAAACGTATTAAAATTAACACACCACACCGGGTTTTCAAACTCAAACCTCACTCGGTGCACCTGTTTCTAGCACTCCCACTTGTACTTCTATATATGCGTGTTTTGGATACGTAGACATCGCAAGTTTACATAGTTACAAAAAATCTGAAGTTTTTCGGTGTTTTTGGGACAGACGATGGATAGGCCTATTATTATTAATTACGGACCTGACCTATTGTGTAGATCCAGATCTTTTTTAAATAGAACTTTGGCTGCAGCTTAAACATGTTTTTACTGAAAAACACAGCTGTCTTTCTATGCACGCTCGCTTGGTTTTAACCTGGATAGTGCAACGCTCAGGGGACCGTTTAGAAAAAAAAAAATCTTGGTGTTCAATAGCTTCTCTCTGCAACAAATGCAGCCTGCACCAGGGCAATACAAGAGTTTTGTCACGTCCCCAGAATGCAGTTACTGCGTTAGTTTTGTTGGTTTGGGGAGGGGTGACGCTTCAACTTCCCCTCAATTTTGCAGATTGCCAATGACAGGCAGACAGCCAACGTGTTGCTTCCCTCTGGCAAAGGCATGGCTGTGTCAGTAGCACAGTTTAAACAGTACCCAAATATAAGCGATGGACAAGCATTTGCCTGACACTACGTTTCCCAATTAATGAGAAATAAAAAAACAAATGCAAAACTTGAGTATTTTATGCTTGTGTTTTGGCACTTCATAGAGTAAAAGATGGTAGCTTTTTATCGGTTTGCCCTCACAGCCTTGTTCTGATCACAGCCTTGGTGTGGACATGGCAAAGATAGTGTATGATGATGGAAGGTGTCTCGTGAGATCCATTCGGTGCAGAGCAGTAAGCATATGAAGAATGTTGCGTTCAAGTTCATCCCCAACCTGCTCAATCAGACTGAGATCCAGGATTGTGGTGGTCATGGAAGATACCTGAAGTCTCAGTCCTGCTAACCACATAGTTCTGGTGGGTGGGTGCATTACCGTCATGAAAGTAGCCATCGCCGTCTAGTTAGAAGTGCAGCATTGTTGGGTGAACTTCATCCAGAGCAATGCTTACGCTACAGCATTCATTCTGGAGTTATCAAGGGACTCCGTGCATACCAGGAGAACATGTCCCACACCAGGGTATACCAAGAGAACACATCCTACACCAGGGTATACAAGGAGAACATGCCCCACACCAGGGTATACCAGGAGAACATGCCCCACACCAGGGTATACCAAGAGAACATGCCCCACACCAGGGCATACCAGGAGAACATGCCCTACACCAGGATATCCCAGGAGAACATGCCCTACACCAGGGTGATGACAAATCCAAATGGATAGATATAGATATGGAAAGGGTTCAGGCAGTGTATGTAACCATCTATAATGAAGACATAAACTATTTGCATCCCTAAAGAGCTCACTGCAGCTGTTTGGGCCAGCTTGTTACAATATGATACACATGCCTTTTGAATATAGCAGGGTACTTGACTGTTACTTATTCTGAGGGAGATTTTTAAAGGAGACTTTAGGCAATCTGGTGCTAAAGCAGATTAGACAGTGGCCTTCAGGCTCGAATGCCCCTCTCTATTGCTGCATTGAAACAATCTTCAAAGGGTCCTGTCATTAGTGTTATCACCATTCTGTATCTGCTTGCCTCTTACTTTCTCTTTTATACCAGAAACACATGGATGAAAGAATCTAAATCAAAGACTCTTTATTTAGTAGTGGAAGTCATTAACAATGAAAGCAGTAGCAGTATCCCATTGTCTGATCTGCAGACCCCTCACAAAACAAAACAAGGTCTGTACAGGAAAGAATATCTTCTTCCACATAGATTTTTAAAACAGTTTGTGTCTGTGGTCATATATTTGGTCTATTTTAAGGTGAACTTTTTTTGTTATTGTTTATTAACTGGTAACATCTAGCTTAATAACATGTTAAAAAGAATGTGTTGAGGGTAGTTAATATATAACAACCTATTCATGAACTACTGAAAAAAGGCCACTACATGGTTATCAAACCAGTGCAGCCCAGGACTATATTAGGCTTCATGCTTTGAATTATTGTCTTATGCCCCTTTGTTAATAACATGTATATATTATTAGATGGCACTTGACACAGCCAGGGAGAGGGACGACTAGGTTATCCATTTACAACATGGGGTCTTGCGGTGTTAGTATATAATAAATATCTATTAACATAAAATTAATAACATGTGTCTTAGTCTTAGTTAGGAAGTTGATAACAAGTAAGTATCATCACTTTTCATTTACTGCCCCACATCTATTTATGGTGTTTTCAATCATTATTTATGCAAACGCAAATAAACCTAAAATCAAGCCTGACCATGCAGCATGGTAAAGCATAGGTTAGCATTGTCCAGAGAGGCATAGTGAAGCATATAAACCAATGCAAGCCCTGATAAACCGTGCAATAAAAGCGCAGTGTGTAATCATGGGAAAAGCATGAAAACTGCACAGTTACAGTGGTAAACTTGTCAAACACCGGGGTGTGTTTTACAAAATCTTATAGGAGAGAACAGATCATCCTTCACCCCCTTTCGTTATTGACCCAATCTCGATTTCTCACTAGCGCCCCCCCCTCCACCGCCCCCCCCCCCCCCCCCCCCCCAATGGGTTTGCACAGATGTTTGTTGTCAATGCCGCTCCCTCCTCTCTCCCTCGGTTCTTGGCTCGTTATGAAAAGTTACTTTGTGACTGGAGGACTGTGAAGGTTAAACCCTTCAATTACGGCGAGAGTTCCCTCAGGAAAAGTCAGAACTTGATGTGATGCTGCTCGCCTGAGTGTACCCTGCGCTATCACAGCTGCAGCTCAGCATTAAACCATGTGGATTAGTTGGATTACAGTGCATCAGTAAACTCCATAGCCTGCAATTCAACTCCATCTGAATTCATCAGTACACCTTCATATAGGCTGCTGTGTACCTACGTACCTTCAGAATCCCTTTGAAATCCAACGTGACATGCATTGTCATTGCCTGCCCACTTCAGCACCTGACTGGACCTGGGATCACCCTGGTTTGAGGCATGTTCCCCTGATATACTCTGTGCCCCTTCATTATTCTGGAAGGCTGAACGAATGCTGCAGATCAAGTCCACCTAACATCATTGTACTTGCACTCTGATAGTGATGGCTACTTTCAAGACCACAATACAGCCATCCACCTTGCAGTACTGAGCTTCAAGAGCATGACAGACACACACTGTGGGTGAACAATATTATTGACTGAATCCCTCGGGACGCCTTCCAGCACCTTGTAGAGTCTATGCCATGTTGTGTCAAAGCTGTGCAATGGGAAAGTGTGTCGCTGGCTGCAAAGCCATCAGCCATTAGGGGACTCTTATAAAAGTTTACTATCGTTAAAGCATCCAATTGGTAATAAAGCACAGTGAAAGCATGGTAAAGCATTGGTGGGCATTTAAAAGACCAGCGTGATATGATAAAGGAAATTGCATACCGTTAGTGAGATTTGTGGAATGGTTGTTAATATAAATGTTCCCAGTTTCACCTTATTTGTTCATACAAATGTTTTTAATATACAAACGTCTTGGGGATTCTCTGAATCAGTAACACAGCTTTTTTTTTTAGATTAACAACACAATATTTACTGAAATAATGTATATATAAGCATACATACTTTCTGACAGGTGCAGGAGTATAGTGTAATCTCCCAAGTGTCGTGAGAATGCAAAAGATGTATTGTTTTGAAGCCTTGGTTATTATGCCTTTTAAGGTTATTCCTAGCCGTTGCTGCCGTCTTGTGGCTACAATATGCTACGACAGTTTTTTATTAGCATGTACTGTACTGTGTCCATTATTTGCCAATTGTTGTAGATTACAGGGCGATTTCACACCTAATAATGTGGTGTGTACATTGATAACCATCATTTAGACTCATTAACAATTACTTTACGTAGGCACTATTTTCCATAACAGCATCGTAACCTGTTGTTATTGCAGTATTAATGATCTCGTTCTTTCAGCAAATCAGTTGATCAATTTTCAGGTCGGCTGTAATACCGTTGTATCACAAGATGGCAGCACCGTGCAGGTTTAGCTTGACGTGCAGAATCTAATACGCTGTCAACCCCGCAACCACAAAGCAAATTAATTTATTTAAACTCAATGTAATGACCCTTCACTGTAAGATCCTCATTGTTGTCTAAAACTAGTTTAAAATGTCACTATCCTTGCTTTTTTTATCTTGCTATTGTATGGTGTTTGCAATCATTCTGAGTCGTTATTGATTCTGTTCCTCAAATACTGAGTTATTGCCATTAGTAATACATTAAATATAATAATACGTTTTATACATCTTTTACAGATATACACGCAGTGTGGTAGATGCAGTTGTGTGGGAATGTATTAGAACACCTGAAGATTTGTCATTCATATCCTTTATGAAAACCTCACTGTGAGAATTCCAGTTTTTGATCACTAATCATGTGTGAAAATGTTAGACCACTTTATGTTTTAATTAGGCGTCTTAAACAACTTCTAAAACGTCTCATGCATTTTACCATTTGTGACTGTGTGTTCCTATGATAATAACTACAAATGGGAGCAACAGCACCCAGATCAACTCACAATGATTGCATTATAAAACAGCAAGGGAAATGAATAGAAATGAATTGAAATGACATTTGAAGCTAATAATATAATTGCTGTAAACCTGTGCACCTGTGTTATATATGGACTTGATATGCAATAGAAAAGCAGCAAATATGTGTTTCAATCAAATCATCAATAGCTCAATCCCTATAAAGCTATGACTGAGAGCTCTTCTGTCATGCTACTTGAGGGCTGCAAGTCCCACTGCTTACTGCCCTTCACTTTCACAAGCATCTCTCCTCAGTACTCTGTTGCAATCTGTCAGCAATGTAAGAACCACAAGAGAAAGACAACCGCTAATATTACAGCTTTAACATGTTCTGTGTGTGTAATGCGGTTCTGGCCAGGCTGATTTAGGAGCTCAACTTGGAGGAACTGTCAGCATGCAGGTTATGAGTCCCAGAGCAGCCTGCGAGCCCCGTGCTCGCCATTCACCTATAGCTGAGCACAGGTGCACAAGACAAGGACAGATATATATATATATATATATATATATATATATATATATATATATATATAGAGAGAGAGAGAGAGAGAGAGAGAGAGAGAGAGAGAGAGAGAGAGAGAGAAAGAGAGAGAGACATAACTATTAAACAATAGTGTTAAAATAATAAAAGGAATGTCTTTGTCAGTGTCTTGAGGTGAGAGACTGACAGGTGCCTCTCTGTGTCTGGCAGGATAAAAGGATCAATGTAGTGATAAATGTATTTCATAGCATAGTCTATACTCCTGCAACACAGTCATCGAAACTATTGTTTTTGTCTTCTTCTTTAGAGTCACTTTGTTTCTCGTTTTCTGTTTTAGTCATCATCTCCTCATACTGAGCTGTGAAATCTAGAGGCTCCCTTAAGATGTGCGCAGGGTGTGGATGTAGAAACCTTAGCAAACGAGTTCCAGGTTGAGAGTGTGGGCAAAAAAAATGGATTTGGGAAATGAATTGATTCCAATCACCCTACATTTTTTCCTGTGTCAATTCCTGGATTTCCTTGTGCATACCTCAAGATATCCGATATCTGCTTCCTTCTCACTCACAGAAACACTTTCATTCATCTGCAAATTTGCACCAGCTATACCCCGCCCCCAGCTCCCCCCCCCCCCCTCCCCATGATTGAACTGTATAGCCACACAAGACCTATTACAGCCAGGATCCAGGCCAAATGAGATCTCTGCCAGGCAGCCAAAGAGCATTAGGAGACTAAATCTTTCAGATCTAACACAAAGAATCTAAGTCTGAAAGCAGCTTTGTGCAGCATTTCCCCCTCTCTCCCTCCCCCTCACTAACTAGTGAGGAGACAGGCTGTGTATGTGACCTGAGGACTGGAAGGAAAGGTCAGCTGGTGGCCAGGGCCTAAAATGATTGGAGCTATCAAAATAATTCCATGAATGATACATGTGTAGTTCTGAAAGACAGCTGTGTTTTAGAAAACATTTTAAAGCATTAAATCTCGTACTGCACGAGGTTCAAGAAATCTCCGTTTGCAGGCCTTGTTTTCAAATAGTCTTGCACTTTCATTCAAATTTTACCTGGAGAGTGAAATTGTCTCCACCCCTTCAGGGTGTCAGTAACCAATCAGCTGCTTCCCCTAATAACTGACATGCTTTGCAGCCAGTGAGTCGGATGTGTTCTCAATGCAGTGATTATTATGTATTATTGATATTCAGTTAGGAAATGTATCCAAAGTCAAAACAATGCATTTTACCATTGTAATGTCTTTGCCTTTGTGTGAAGAGTAATAGTGCCCCACACTCTTTATACGGCTCAGGAGGTAAAGATTAGTGAACCAGTGTTACTGCAGTAACATCCACTAGTTTGCAGCTGTGCAGGGTGTTTTGCGTCCTTGCTGCACCCACCCGCATGCGAGGAGAGACACGGAGGAGGAGCGTGGGTGGATCACCTGGACCCCCAGTAACTCACTGACAGCCAGGCACCGTCAGAACAGCACAGGTCACTGAGAACAGAACAGGAACAAACCAGGCCAGCTTTCATTTCCATGCCAACTGCCATCCACACAGCTGCATGGGGGAGTATTGAAGGGAGGGGCTTTGTTATGATGCTGGTAGGTTTAAAGTAACCTGCTAATAGTGAGCAGCTTCAGTCTGTAATGATGTTTGAAACTGAGTGGGGCTTATTGCAGTGACTCAAATACTGTGTTTGTTGTACATTTCTGTGGCGCTCTTTGGTTCTAGTTGGCTGCTATAGATATATATAATGTAGGCTGGATTAGCTAAGCAATTTCCTTCTCCTGCAAAGAGGGTATAGTGGAGGCGGGCGTACGTATGCCACACATTTTTCCATATATGTTGATAACCGTCATGAAACTTATTCACATTTTTTAGTATAAGTTATTGAGAAAATCAGATTCTGGGGAGATAGGGTGGTGCCTGTCTGTCTGTACAGCCAATGAAAACACCTTTACACTAAAAAACATAAAACGAATGATTCCGTTATGAACCTTCACTTACTATATGATCACAATCATCTAAACCAATACAAACTGGTACCAGAGAGGGTGGTACTGTATCAGGTTCTGTTTCAAGTCAATTGTGTTGCCATTGCTGGCAATGCTGTGGTCTGTTAATGGCTCTGGGTTTCTTCAGGGTAACACACTGGGGTTGGAATGGTATTCCAACAGCAATTTGTTTTTGCAGATGCTACTGTACACTTGATTTTTCTCTGCATTCTTGAAGTCAAGGAAACGGTTTCCAGAGACCTTGGTCTCACTTTCTCAGCCTCTGAGAACCTTTATTACACAGAAGCTTCCACAGAAACAAGGCCTCTGGGGAAAACAATTAAACATGAGCTGGAAGTTTTTTCTGCGTACAGTTTTGCTGAGGAGGAGAAGATTCTTCTAATCGCTTTGTGTGCTACAAGAAGCAGAACATTCGTATTTTGGGTTCCAGTTTGAAGTTTTGTTCCATAAGAATCTTACTTTACAAGATCTGTGTCAGTTGTTCTATGTGCATGACCATAACCACTAGGCTGCCCTGGCTCCCTCCTAGTCCCTTATCTATAACCACTAGGCCACCCTGCCTCCCTCCCAGTCCCTTATCTATAACCACTAGGTCACCCTGCTTCCTTCCCAGTCCAGTATCTATAACCACTAGGCCTCCCTGCCTCCTTCCCAATCCCTTATCTATAACCACTAAGCCACCCTGCCTCCTTCCCAGTCCCTCACTAACATTGCCTCTCTCCCAGTCCCTCAGTATTAAATACTGTTCTCCACTTCTTTCTCCCCAGTTCCTCAGCTCCAGTTGTGTTTTATAGTGAAGTGTCACATAATTCTCATCACAATAAAGGTGGGGCACGTTAATAAAGCTAGTAAGCAATGCCTTTTAAAACCTTGGTTAGCACGTTACAGGGCTCTTGCTTGGAGTTTTAGTAATATTGCTGGTGATCCCTAGAGGGCACTGCTGACACCCAGACTGGTGTCAGTAGAACACAGAACACACTTGTTCTCATGTTGCCTGCTTTGGGAGCATTCCCAGGCAGCCAGAACCATGTTCCCAAGCCAACTGGTCCTATTTCTATCTGTGAAGACAAGCTTCTTACTTATTCGTTATTACTTCTGACATTAGACACTCCTAACATCTGTACAAAGAGACACTCAAGTGGACCAGGGAGTAGGGGCTAGTTTCGATTAATTGACATCAGAATCCTTACCTCATCAATGCAGATGTCTTTTATGGAAGATCTCAATGCATGTTTCAGCTGTAGAGTGCACCAGTATGGGTAAATATTATGTTTTAGTTCTTTTAGGGCATTGGTCAGGAAACAGACTATTCAATGATTTTCATAGTATTTAATTATATCAGTTTTATTAAAACATACATTTAAATCCCAACTTGAAGCAGGGTGGGTCCTTTGGCACATCACAGGAGGTGCAGTCATGATGACAGAGAGTAGCATAGTTAATGGGGTTGTAAACCTAGGGCAATTGTTAAGCAGATCAGAGGAAATGTCTTGCCTTTAAACAATACCTACTCCGCAGTGTGAGTTCACCAGCCCAGCAATACAGTACTACAATAGAAAAAAGAAGTCTTTTATATGTGATTGAGCAACAAAAGATTCCAAGACTACCACTGTGGTTCTGTTCCTGGAGACTGTGATTACATGTACATTAACCCCTGATTTATAAATCCTGTTCAGCATAATATTCCAAGAATATTGACAACCTATTGTTCTATATAATATCACAGCTATCTTAATCTTTGTTGTTTGGATTCACTTTGTATACCATTTAGAGTTTCAGTCATCACATCCTGTTGCACCTACTGTTGCAGGGGGACAGGTTAATGGTTACACTTTGGTGTACCAGCCTTTACATAGGGAGAAGACATGTTTGAAAGCTCCGCAGAAAACCCAATGCACAGTGACTGTAAGCAACGAGAAGAACACATAAGGTAACTGTGAAACTTTAAACCGGCGCCAAGGCTGTGTTTTATAGCTAATGAAATGCAGTTATTATTACCTGTCACACGCACTTCCATTCACTGCATTAGCCTGTGCAGTTTTGAATAAAGCTATAGTAAACATATTTTTGTTTCTATAAAATAATGTCTGGTACCATACTGAGTGCTTACTTTCAGGTAGTCTGGTACACTTGCCTTTTTTCCTGTCTTCAAACTAAAAGTCTCATCCCCTAATGACTGGGGTGTTTTGCAGCCAGTAACATGCTTTGAACCTGGAGATGCTGCTAAGGTGAAATGACCAAGGTGGGGAAAGGGTAAAAGACAGGTGGTTTAAAAAATACCACGTCTGGTATTTCTTTTTACATCCACTAGAGGGACACAGAGGGAAGGTTAGCGGAGGTCAGACGTGATTCTGAGAGCTCTATTGAGCTTAAAGGGGTGCTTTTAAATAGTAACCGGGGTGATTGAAACAGAAAATGATCTGTTTGCTACAATCTTCCATAGCCAAACAATGCCTTCTTCACTGTACTTTAGTACAACGCAGGTGTGGTTGTTCCTCCAGTTGGTCTATTTGCTAACGGCAGCCTCACTAAACTAAAATCACCTCTAACAGAAGTTGGTTATGAATGTACTGTGAAAGGGTAGTATGGGAAGAAAAATAATTTTAAAAATACTTGTTTTCCATAGACACACTTTTTTTGCTAATAGCTACACCATTTCATATAGACCACTTCATCGTTAATTGTGCGTTGCAGCCTTTAAAACAACATTCTCGTTTATTTTGTATTTATTTATTGTATGCCTTTCATTTGAACTAAGTTTACAGTGAAGCAAAGCGTCATTAACATGGTACAAAAATACATGGCGGAAAAAATCTCACAAAACGCGCCTTGTATCAGCGAGACAATCTGATACATCACGGGCCATTAGGTTTAGCGGTTGGATTACAGATTTCACGTTTTAGTTACTGATTTACTGACGCTTTTGTTCCACAATAAAATTTGAACCAAAACCAAAAATTACATATTAAACTATAGCAGAAAATTTGTAAAACCGGAACCTTATGTTAGGACGCTGGGTGGGACAGAACATATTAAACGAGACATCAATCAAACTGCAATTTAGTAGTCTAACAGCAATGCTAATTTAAGATGAATTAATAGTTAGGTGCGCCTGTATTAGTTTTACCATCCGGTTTTAAGGGTTGCAAATGAGGAATGTTCTTTCTTAGACATGAAACAAAACGAATTAGCCAGGGCAATCCTAAACTACTAGCATTGAATGTAACTAATTTCCCACTTGAAATAGACAAAAAAGTTAACCCAAAAACAAAGCATACTTTGTTTTACTTAACTGGTTCACAGTGAGTAAAACAATTATGATAACTTTTTTGTGGGGAAAAAAAAAAACATTAAAAAAAAACCCAGTTGATTTTTGCAATTCTTTTTATTTTTTCAATTACCGGTGCATAATTCAAAGGTGTTTAAAAACCTGTGTTTTCAATCTATATACATAAATAAATAATGTCAATTGCTTTAAACTGCTCAAACAATTTTGATTCCCAACGAATGTGCCGAGATTATTTTATTAATTTACAAGTATAGTTTTATGTTTTAACAGCAAGCGTTGTTAAAGCTCTCCGCTTTGATTATTACTGGCCTGTATGAAAGAAGGGGAGGGAGAGGAGCTGGGGGAAAATAAATGTGGGGTCAGCGGGTAACGTTTTTTTTTTTTTTTAAGTCCAAGAGGACTATCCCTCTTATTAAACGCTTGGCTCACTGTCTGAGGCGA
The DNA here is from genome assembly GCF_017654505.1 of Polyodon spathula. Taxonomy (NCBI): domain Eukaryota; kingdom Metazoa; phylum Chordata; class Actinopteri; order Acipenseriformes; family Polyodontidae; genus Polyodon; species Polyodon spathula. Next base: position 16,613,933 of record NC_054558.1, on the reverse strand, counting down.
TCAATCTATCGTCGACTGAGTTTCAACCAAAGCCGTGCGTTACTACCAAAACGAGCAAGAGAGAGAGGCACACAGTAAGACGGGAAGGGTAGATCCGAGGCTGTTTTAAGTTCATTGCAACTTTGCTAGTGAAATTCTTGAAAGAATTGCTATGTTTGCACTTTTTATACAGTTAACACTACGTGGGAGAAACCTAGACCCACTCGTTTAATGCATCCTCAGCACTGATTACAGTTAAGTCACTGTTTATTTTCACTAGTTTTTGGAAAAGGGGGGATGCGATTCCTCTAAATGAGAAAGGACCGTGGAAGCAGATTGTTTTTCTTGGAACAGGTTTTTGTTTGAAGGCAAGCGAAAACGGCAGCCGCGTTGCCACTCGCACTGCAGAGATAATGCATTTTTGTCGTTTTTCGTTCCCTGTACTATGCCGGAGAAATTTGCAGTGGATTGTGTTACTGCTGTGCCTCTCGCCAGTAGCACTAGGAACTTGGGGGGCTGGTCTGTACAAGTACCCGAGCGGGGTTCAGCACGGGAAAGAGCACACCGCAGCTTCACCTAGCAATGGGAATCACAGGAGGTACGGGTTTTTATACATATACAAAACAATAATGGGATTTGTGATTTTCATTACTGCTGTTTTGCTTCCAGGACTCCTTTTTAAACGAGATGAACATCTAGATGGTTTATTTAGCAATAATTTACAGTATATTAATACAATACTGAACCCTTACTGTAGGATTTTTAATGCAGGGCTAACTTTCAAGTAGTTTGCTACGTAAATGCAAAGTTACAAAACGGCAAACTGGTATTTACATTACAGTAGATGTAATACATTTCTTAATACACTAAACACACACACACGTACATATTGTGGGGGAGGTCAAATACAGTACTTATCTGTGAGTCTATGGTGAAAAACAGTGATATCTTATAATAATAAAAACAATTATATCTGCGTATAGTAAATCTCAACAACACGATAGTTGGTGCCAGCAAGCTAAGCAGTTATTGTGTTTACCACTAAGCAAGGGTCACGTTTCCATACTTTGAAGTTGCTTCCTGAAATCGATTTTCTCTATGGATGCTTGTGCACCTTGCACCCTTGCTTTTCTCGAAATGAATGAATCCCGAGTACGGAGCACGTCTTTTAAAATCTTGAGTGTAATGCATACAATGTCCAGTTTATTTCTGCAACAGCCCAATAGGGTATCGCTGCAGACCCGTAGACAGTCAACTGTGCCAGATAACACTTCTCACATTCAAACAGTAATACAAAAATATTCATTGGAAATATACAAATTAGGTATTTATATTTAGAAACGGTTTTATAAACACCGGTACTGCTAATTTTAAATAAGCATTTGTATAAAAACTAACCATGTTGCAGTATTTATAAGATACATTAAAAATACTAATTCCTCTGCTTAAGCATGAAAAATTCTGTTTTATTTATACCTTCACCAGCTTAGCTTTCATTTTTAAATAGTAATCAGTAATGACTACAGTTCTGAGAGACTGGCTTCTATGAACACATCACTTAATTCACGCCAAGGCATATGGCTAAGTGCAGATGGTGGCGCTGAGAAGGGTGCTGATGACTGGCATGCCAGGCCTACCTCTTCAGTTGCACATTTCCCAACACACTCAACAGGGGCCCTGTCACTCCCCTCTGAAGGTTGACTCTATTAGGCAAGCCTCTTTCATTCATCATTGAGGACAGGCGCACTTAAAGGGGTACCATGGGAGCATTTATTCTTTCCCTTTCGGAAAAGAGGCCCCATGTATGGTGTCTTTCAATTGATGTGACATCTCCTTTAAAAGGATGTTGTTGGCCACCATGTTCAGTACCTTTGGCCTACAAATAAAGTTAACAGTGACCATTTCATTTCAGTGTGAGCAAGATAAACGAGTACCTATCTGCAGCATTGACCAGATGATATCTAAAATGGCAATGCAGACAGACGTTGTCAATACAATGGTAGCACAAGGTTATTTAGAGTTGTACAGTCTGAACTATGAGTCAGAGGTATAATTTTCATATTTGCACATACAGTATCTAGAAACATTGCAGTACCCATGGTACTGAAACAGAACTATCATATCAGGACCACAGTGCAATAGTTGTAACAAGTCCATAGTGTTGCCGTTGCTGGTAATGCTGTGGTCCGCTAGATATGGTTCTGCTAAGGTTTTCTTCAGGGTGATACACTGGGGTTATAAAAGTAGTTTTCAGGCTTTTCTATAAACCTGTAGCACACGGCAGCACTGAGTGTTAAAACCATAGGAAAAAGCCAGGCTATTACACACCGGTTATCAAGTTTGGACAGCTGTGACTCCTGACTTTCCTGTAAACATTTACAATACTCTAACAACAGGAACATCAGCTGGTTGATCATCTCCTTCCTCCAAGTTGGTTGCTGACAGTAATGTTCTGTTCAACTTTTTTGTTTCTGTGGCTTCACTTCCTTATTTGTCAAGTATGCTGGCTTTTTACCATAGTTTATATTTAGAATACTACATTTAATAGTATGTATTTAGCTCAGTCCTTTGTGCTAGGCTAGGCTGCAGTGGGACAGTGATTAGAGAGAGTGCTGGGCTGCAGTGTGGAAGGTAGTGGGTTTGAGTAGCTCAGTGGTTAGTTCTAGACTGCAGTTTGGAAAGTTATGGGTTCGAGTAGCTCAATGGTTAGAGAAAATAAGATCTGGGTGAAGGTATTGGGTTCCCATGTTGAATTCAAGTTTACATGCTGCATTGTTCCTTTTTTTTATTAGACACTACAGAGGGGTTATCTGGACCGTGGCCCTATTTAGGCTCTAGTTAACAAGGGCTATCTTTACTGCTGTGTTTGAGGTTAGGACAGCTGTTATTTCTTCCCAGCCTGGTTCTATTGAAATGCTGTGCCCCATCGAGCAGTGCGAGGCTGGGGCCGTGTCGTTAACCTCTGACACCAGTGGAAAACAGCCTGCTGCAAGTCACGCCACCTCTGTTACTGCACTCTAAACTCTCCAGTGTACCCTAACAAAAAATATAATTAAACAGGGCTGTGCTTTAATGAGTGTGGAGTCACACTGTGTACAAGAGGTCTGTATTGAAGCTCATATAACAGTGGCTTGGATACACGTCTTAGATGTTGTCAGACAGTGGGTACAGAATGAGGGTAGAGAGTGGATTGCTGCAATATAACGCTTCTATTGTGATGCAAGTGCAATGGCAAGTAAGACCATTGTAATTGTGTAAAACTAACTGCAAACCACTGGTAAATCTGTGCTCTGTGTTGCTTCTGTCTAGTTTCATACTGTTACATTCTCATAATGTACTTTATACACTTGCTTTGAAACTGGGTCCTGTTCATTGCATACTGAATATTGCATCCTTCACAGAAAGGTCAGCCGTCAGAGTTTTTTTTGTAATGAGGCAATACGTCCACAGTCTTTCTAGGCATGGAAAAAACATGCAAGCGATGGACACTGTATTTTTGCGAAGAGGGTAAACTGTTGACCTTATCTACGTATGAGGTGGGTCGAGGCAAGATAATAGTAACCTACACAGAAGCTTGAGAAAAACTTAAAGCCACAATACGCTTTATAAAACATGAATGTAAAATGCTGGAACTTTTAATTCAGATACAAATCTATTAGGAACTAAAGAATACAATTAGAACAGTTTGCATGAAAGAAATAATTTTAACGGTTCAATTTATATGCATCAGTTGTACCAAACGGGGCCTCGACAGTGAAAAGGATGACCCAGTTTAGCCCCGGACAAGGACCGCAGAAGAAGCCCCCACACTTCCTCGACACACCCTTTGAACCCCATTGTAAAACTGAAATGTCTCCTCACAAAAGGCCACGCTTGACGCATCCAATTAGCCTGTATTAAAAGGCAGTCCCTCCCTGTCAGTCTTTGAGAGGCTGTGTAAGGTAGGGCCCTTCTTTTCAAATGGAAACACCAAGAAAGCCCCCTTATTTCTCCCCAGGTTTCTTTTTTTCATGTCTTCTGCCTTATAAAAAGAATGGAAGTGTCAGTGTAATGGCATTATGGGACACATGGGAGCCATGGCAACAGTGCCTAAGTAACCGATTACCTTGTATAAAGGGCTGCCTAATAAAGGGGAGCTGTGTAATAATGATTCTTTCAGAGGAATCAGTTTTATCAGCATCATTAGTGGTCTCAATTTGTTGTAATGTCTTCGAGGTCAAAGTATGTCAGTTGGTGGTTGCGTGATGACAGATCTCTAACCCTTTGAGCAATGTGATGAAACTTCTCATTGGGATTAAAAAAAAATCTACTGAAGCACAAAAATAGAATGGCTGGTATGAAAGAAAACTAAAATAAATAAGGACGAAGGACCAAGGATGATTTACAAAGAACTATTCCTTTAATCTAGCAAATTAAGAGATATTGGAATTAGACAGAATTGGATGGGGAGAATAGCTTCTTATTTGCTTCTTCAGTGTATGTTTATGTGTTTCTTTTAAAACTGCACATTTGGGACCTGTGTAATGGTAGTCATGGAATTCTATCTGTTGAGAAGGCATGTGAGTGCCCAGATTGGGACCACTGGCTTTCAGCCACCTAAAGGCCAGTGCCAGCCGCATGAGTCAGATTTTCACTGAGCCTAATATCATAATTAATTCCTTAATTGTAACGTTTCTTACTGGTCTAGTTACATTCAAACAACAAATGGAAAGAATTCTAAACACATTTCAAAGAGGGGGAATAGTGAATACGGTCCAAAAGAAATGTACTGTACTGTGGGAACATATAGTAAACATGTAATTGTATTTTAACATATGATATCTAATACTGCTTTTGGTTCAGGAAATCTCAGTTTGCAAGCCATGCTTTCACTTAGTGTTGCACTTGCTTGATCATTTTATCTAGAAGGTGTAATTGTCCCCATCTGTTCAATGACTACATCTTAATGTAGTGAAAGCTATCATATTTTATACTGAAAATACATGTTTGCTATGGCAGTGTTTCTTTCAAAACTGCACATTTAAGACGTGTTTTAACTAGTTATTAATTTAGCAATTTTTTACACTGATCTAGCAGTGTAATAAGCAGTTTCATACTGTTTCATGTTATCATTTACTTTAGATTTATTTTACATAATTTGTTCTAATTTAAGTCTGTTTTCTTTTCTAATAGATTTTTTTTTTTTCTAAATAAAGATGCTAGTTAAATTTGACATCAGTATGAGCAAATTTAACAAAACAACCCTAACTGTGAAGTGGCCAATACTGAGATGACCTTTAAAGAGGTTTTACTCTGTCTAAACTTGGATTACTTAAGAATGACATGATCTTAGTGTTTTAGATGTTACAATTTGACCTAGTAAACCCCATGCATTATTGCCATTCTCCCATCACAGGAGGCCAGGGATAAAGACTATGAATAAACATTAAATGTGTCCTATCAAATCAGTCATAACACCCAGTAATAAATTATAAACTGGAGTAGTCAAGTCAACAGTAACTTAGTCCAGTAAGCAGATGTTTTTGCCAAATGTCTTTTTTGATTTCTTGATTGCTTTGTCCACTAACCCTTGGTGGGAAAGTACACTTCAGGGTCACCTCAATGTGGGGTAATCTGGCGAGTGTTCCTGCTTTAAAGAGCCCCCTCCTGCAAAGCCCAGCAACATCTGCCATTGATTACAGCAATTCAGTTTTCAGATTTGCCAACTCTGCTTTACCTTTTTAAATTAGATGGTTTGGGTTGCATTGTTGCCAGAATCACACTTGTTTTTGGTCTTTATGACTCTTTATAGGACAGCAGAAAGGAAGCAGTGTGGCCTAGCGGTTAAAGTTGAGGGACTGGGAGCGAGGCAGTGGGGCCTAGTGGTTAGAGCTGAGAGACTGGCAGTGAGACAGGCTGGTCTACTACTTTGAGCTGAGCAACTGAGTGGGAGGTAATGAGGCTGAGTGGTTAGAGCTGAGAGACTGAGAGGGATGTGGTGTAATTATAATTTTCCATGCAGCTCTGTCTCTAAGTCTGACCTCTAAAGATGGAAGTCACTTGTATATTGTTCCTGAAACGAAGAACAGTCTCTAGTATAGGGCTATAATGGGGAGTTAAACACAGCAAAGCAGGGCTTGCAAGATTCTTGTCTGAACCATGCTGCAGCCAAAATTGACCCCTGTCTTTAAATTCCTGTCTGCCCACTGCCTGCTCTCCACAAAGAAGGGCTGTGTGTTTCTACAGTATAAATGAAGAAAACAATCAGTCATCAGCTGCTAGGGAGTGGGACAGCGTGAAACAGAGGGTCTGGATTAAACAAGTCTCTACTCCAATCTGCAGTCCTAGAGTTCAAATCTGAAAGGAAAACTAGGTACATAATTCATCCTTTCTGTTGCATTGTTTAGGATTTGTGGCATTACTGTAGTATGAATGATACTGTATTTAATTGGGTCTCTGTATATACATAGAGTGGGTAACAAATTAGTAATTGCAGTCAAGAAGCATCTGCCAACCAAGCACTTGACCATCTGAGCAAACTCGCAACAGGGAGATACAGCTTTTATATATTCCAGAATACATGTCAGTAATTCCATTTGCACTATGAACAAGTTAATGTGAGGGTCAGCTCAGTTGAACACAAATGTGTGCCACATACTAAAGGTATTTAAAAAAAAAAAAAAACCTAACCCTTGTTTTCACACTTAAATGTGACTAGAGAATATGACCACACTTCGTGTACATTCTCCAGTTCTAGTCACTAAAGTACCAAAAAGACATTGTGACCCTGGAGAGAGTCCAATGAAGTGAAGCCAGACTTACCTCAGGGCTTAAAGGAACGAGCCATGAAGAGAGGTTGAAAGGACTGAATCTATTAACCTAGAACAAAGAAGAATTAGGAGGGACTTGACTGAACTCTTTAAAATCTGAAAAGGAATTGACAGTTAACCCAAACCATGACTTTAGCACAACACAGAAACCAGGGTAGCAGAGGATGATGGAATCTACACACAGATAGTGGTGAGGGGATAGAATCTACACACAGAGTACTGAGGGGATGGAATGGGTTACCTAGTTATTTTGTTGATGCTGAATAATTGGAATCCTTTAAGTCAACAAAGTTTTGAGATCAATGAGCTACTAGGAACCGGATGAACATAGATGGGCCAAATGGCCTCCTGACTCCACTGGAGACTTCTGTCTGTCCATAGAGGATGTTGGTCTGTCTGTCCATAGGGCACATAGGTACAGGGATGGCTTTAGTTCTTGCCAGTGGTGACAAAGAAGGTAGACAAGTGATTTGCTGCCGTAAAATTACTGTGAATATTCTTCTGCAAACGTCTGGAGGCTGTTTATGAGTTCCGAATAAGTTCCCACTCTGAAGTGGCTTTCATTTTTCCTACTTGGTCCTGTGGATTTCGAGCACAGGCCTCAACTGATCCAGTCTCGGCTTGAGGTGTCCTGTGCTTTGAAACATATGGTAGCAGTTATAGGAGTAAGAATTCAAACTGGCTGTGTGCAGTGTGGGGTTTAAAATGGTACAGATCCACCACAACTCCCAGCACAAAAGGAATGTAGAAAAGGAAGCACATTCATGTTTTTGTTATTTAATTCCAGCTGAAGTTAACTTTTTTTTTTCCAGTCACAATTATTAGTGGAAAGTAATATTGGTGTGTGTGTATACATATATACAGTATAAAATAATGTTAATATAACACTGTTGAACTAAGTTATAACTTAATGTAACAATACGACTGTGCTTTTTCTATAACTAGATCCTTATGTGACCTATACATTACACAAGTTTTAGTGTGCTGTAGGTTTTCTTGGTTTATTTAGTCTTCTTTCATAATAATATACAGTGTAATACAATACATAATGTACAGCATCATTATGTATATATTATATACCTAATATTAGGTTGACTTGCCATTGCCCATGTCTCAGCCTTGACACGACATGCTTAAAGGTGTTTTGAGGGATGGTAATCCATTCAGTCAGAGTTTGTGGAGAGAGAGAGGCAGAGAATCGTAATGACAAATGCGTTGTTCACGTTCATCCCATGCATGTTCAGTTGGATAAGGACCTGGGGATTGTGATGTTTGTGGAAGATGCCTGAAGTCTGTGTCATGCTCCTCAAACCATTTGTGCTCAGTTTCTAGCATGATGGATGGGTGTATTGTCGGTTTGAAAGTAGCCATTGCTATCAGGGTACAAGTTAAACATTACGGGTGGACTGGATCGCAGTGATCCTTAAGTACACTACATTCGCTCGGCCTTTGAAAATAGTCATGAGGCAGGGTCTAGGGAGAACATCTCCACACCAGAAGATACCAAATTGGGACCTAAGAGTGGCCAAGAAGTGTCAACCTTACATCCAAAGGACCCTTTACCAGTAGCGATAAAGCTACGATATTCTGTAGGTTGCTGAATATCAGAATCTGGGAATGTGTGTGGGGGAACTTGTCCTTTCATTTTTACATGTGCTGTAGATACATTTTCTTCATGATGCTCTGTGGGATTTACAGTACAGCTAGGAAACTAATTTGCTAACAATCTTTTTTTTTTCACAGGAATTGGTGCCCGTACTCCATTACCAGGACAGTTAGCTGTCAGGTCCAGAATGGCACCACCCTGCAGAGAGTCTACCAGAGCTGTCGCTGGCCTCAGGGCTGTACGGGGGGAAGGTAGGGGTACAGATGGATGCAGAAATACTAACTTTATAGAACGACAAAAAATACATCCAACTAAGGGTGTAGCGATTCCTCCTGTATTGCTGGATCATGATTCTTTATAGAATATATCATACTGCCATAGAGGTACTTATCGATTATAAAGTGATACAAGAGCAAAAGCACAACAGACCTCATTGTAGTTCACTAAATGGTCCTTGAATGAAGAATAAGTGTGTTTTATAGTTAGTATGAGTACATACTCTCCCTAACTCATTTTATTTATTTCTTAACAAAATAGTCCCTCATTAAATGATCATTTGATCGTATTATGCATCATGCAAGTAGCCTATCAGGAACATTGCATGTTTCCTGATTTCATATTGTATCGTGATATGCATCATATCGTGACAGGAGTGTATTGTTATACCCCAATAGTCCATTGAAATAAAGCTCAAGTAGGACAAACATGGATCAATTGATATACAGATTCAAAACCTCGGATATGCAAAACGGATATGCAAAACCTCAAATCTTTATCATTGTTGTAGTTGAGTTCATGGATGACTCATGACATCACTCAACACAAGAATAAACATACTGATGTGTAACCTGCAGAGGGTCTGTGTGTGACTGTGTGTCTGGCTTTCAGCTACCGCACGGTGCTGAGACCCTCCTATAAGGTGGCGTTCCGGACAGTGTCTGCGATGGAGTGGAAGTGTTGCCCTGGTTACAGGGGTGCACACTGCGAGGCAGGTAAGAAGAGTGGCTGTGTAAACTGCCTGACTATTAGACTCATTGTTACAACTTTAGTACCAGGCCTCTCCATGGCTGAAGCTGAATTTAGAAATACTGAAATAACTGAATTTATCCAGCTTCTTCGGCACGTCTAAATTTTAACACTGCTGAGTATTGAATAGTTATGGATGTCCGTTGGATTTGCAAAGCGGCCTTCTTTTGTTTTGAGAAGTGAATATGAGCAGAAGGTGATAGTTCTTTTAATGCCTAGCAACAATGCGATTTTGGGTGCTAATACGCTATGTCACAGATGATAATCCAAGATGCAATATAATAACCCCAAAACACTCAGAATGATGATGAAGATGATGATGATGATGATTATTACCTGTAACTATTTATTTTTCTGTTGGTGTCATACACCAGGTTGGATATGTGATGCTCAGTAAAGCAAACTCCACATACTTTTCTCGACTGTATTTCAAATAAAATGGATAGTTTTTCCTCCTGGCTTGCTTGAGAGAACTTTCTCTCAGATTTCTTGAATACAGAGGAAAATGAAATGGTTCAATTCCTCCTCGTCCTTCTGTCTGTTTGCACAGTCAGGGTTTCCAGTTTCACTTGTCTCTGCCAGGGTCTGTCGTTTGTGGTCACTGACTCTGGATTTGGGTAGAATGGGCCTGTCTTCTGCATTTTTAACTATGGGAAGGTAACCTGACAGGGTAATGTTTCTGCCCCCCTCCCCTCTCAGTTGAGTTGAGTTGAATTTAGACCTTCGTTGTCAAACCCATGAAACAGTTACTGCCAAAAAATTATACACCCAATAATATTGAATTAGCGTACTGTTAGACTGGATTACAACCGTTGTAGGTTTTTCACCTCATGAGGTAAATTAAACCGTCAAAAACAAACACTTTAAAACAAAAAATGCTTTTTTAAATATACATTGATGCATGATAAGTATTGGGGGATGTGGGGATCAAAGGAGATGTCTGTCCATCTGCCTGTAATGAATTGCCATCTCAGCCCATTGAATTGGAAAGGGTCTTTTGCTGATGTGAGTATTATTTGCTCATTAGCCACCCTTAGGAGATCCATTACAAGACAAGTCTTTTGAATTTGTATATATCTATAGAACCACTAATCATATTCTTCTAGAACTTGGTTGAGGCCTTCGTTAGCACCATTTATTGAGAGTATTGGAATCTGGTGATCTACAATACCTGTCCATCAGTATTTACATATGTACTTACAGTATGTTATCCTTACATTGTTACATAGAGGGGAGATAGATCAAAGATCATTTTTTAATGAGACACTCAAACTATAACACGCAACAGGAAGCCACTTTTGTTATATCATAGAAGACAGTTGACATAACAAATGAATCAGGCATGTCAGGGACAGCCCATTTTACGCAGTGTGTGTTACATATGACACTGCTAGATAATGGCTATTTATTTGCTCCTTGTCAGACAAATCCTGGGAAAGGATCCGATCATGAATTGCTTTTGTTGAGAAGAGAGGCAGTGGTATTGTGCAGTTCAAAGCTTTCCTCTGTGCTCCGCCCTGCCCCTGTTTTACCTGACAATGCAGCCTGTGTGTAGAGAGGGCAGGTAAGGTGTGTGAGGTGGCTCGGACGCCCGAGGATAACAGCCGTAGCTCGGTGGAGGTGCGGGGGACCTGACCAGAGAACCACAGCCAGTGTCACCCGAGACGCAGTCATTGTAATAGCCGGCCCGGGTTTACTGGAACAAAGTCTGTAAAGCACAATTGGTTTTGGATGATGTAATAACGCTGGGCCTTCTTAATTCCACGGATTGTGTTACAGACCTATCTGTCATGGGTTTAAAATTGCAGTCGTTAAGCTGTAGTTTTTTTTACACTTAACAGTAAACTCACTAATCCGAACCAGTACAGAATAGTGATTTGAGTGTCAAAGGTAATCCGAATCATGCTTAATCGTCTTTGTTTTATTTTTTGATATGTATATTTAAACAGAAATCGGTGACCACCCTTTGAATAAAAAATACACGGACAGATGGTAATGTTTTTACAAGTTTATCACAGAATTATTTTTGTTTCCTCAGCTGCTATACAGTAGGTTAGTCTGGATAACCAGTCTTCTGTAGAACTAGAAAAATAGTTATTGTGCACAAATATGATGCATGCAAGACTTCTGTGAACTTGTGATAGTTTTCTAATGTGCACCACTTCAGCACCACCTATTGACTGCAAATCTCTGTGCTGCTTTAAATGGTATTAAGTTGTGTCTATAGCCCTACCCTAATCTTTAGGGCTATCTCCCTCAAAAGCAGCCCTAACTACGGTTGATCATCGTAATACGTTTTAACCAATAACTGAGAAGTGTTGCTGCCTCACAGCGCCAGGCTCCTGGGTTCAATTCCAGCCTATGGGTCTGTCTGTAGCTTGCTTGTTCTCCCCATGTTCACATGGGTTTTCTCCAGGTACTCCAGTTTCCTCCCACAGTCCAAAAACATGCTGTTCAGGTTCATTGGTCAATATAAATTGCCCTGTGTGTGTGAGTGTGTGTGGTGCACTGCGATGGACTGGCATCCCATCCAGGGTGTAGTCCTGCCCTGCACCCTGTGTCTGCCAGGTTAGGCTCCAGCTCACCACAACCCTGTAAAGGATTAAGCAGCTAATGAGACTGGATGGATGGATGTTTAGTGGGTTTTCAAAGTGATTCTGAAGGCTGCTGCATGTTGTTATACAGTGTCCTGTGAAGTCTTATACATTTACCATAGAAGCAGTTTCTAAATATAAGTGGAGTTCCCTCTATTTAATTAAGTCCATGGCCAGCGCTCTTTGATTCATGTTTTAGTAATGTTGTTCTTTCCCTGATCACAGAGCAGGGTGGTTTCAATTGGGTGTATTAACCCATCATAAAACTGAGCACATTTGACAATCGGGCAAAATCCTCTCAAATTATATTTAAACTTTACATAAATAAACTAAGTTGACATTTAAAAAAAAAAAAAAAAAAAAAACAATGTTAACATAATTTCAATCTTTTATTTAACATCATGTAATCAAAGAAACTACAAAATGGTATTGCAAAAGTCTACCAGAAGCCATAATAGTAGTCCAGTATTTCAGATTAGATTTTGAAATGACACATTTTTAAATTTTTGTCAGGCTTCAAATAGATTACCATTCAAAATTGAATTGACTTTTGCAAGGGTGTGTTTCAGACAGCACCCTATGGAATGATGTATAGTAAGTGAGATTTACTGAAATTATTTTGTTAGCGCCGTGGTTATTAGAGAGTTGCTCTTGGCTCCATTCAGACTGTGAGTGTGAAGATCAGGATGTGTTAGAGCACTAATACCTGCTTCCTAGGAATGCCATTTGAATTGATTCTATTAGATTCCCAGTACTATTGTATGCTGTTAGCACTCATACTGTGGTTCAGGGTTCTGTTGCTCCTGTATTGATTTTTTCTCTAAATCTGTCTGAGATTGTCTTGAAAGTGCTAGCAGTTGTCCTCATTCCAATAAAACGCCTGCTTGTTTCTTGGTTCAAGACATTAACAAATTGTTCTTGACGAATATACCATTTAAAAAAATACAAAAGTCCAACTGCCCCCGCATTTTTTTTTCTTTGCAATTCAAAATTGCTGTCAAACAGCTTGGCATCTAGTGATTGGTCAGGATTTGACCCTGATGGCCGCTGTTGCCGGGTAGTATTTTTGAGAGCCCAGTCCTGACATTGTCTGGGCCCCTCGATCAATGGAACTGCAGATTGTGGTTACGCAGAGATTACATCGGGCACAGACCTGAGCGACCTGTACAAATGTAATCTTTCATTTCGCAGCTTTTCAGTAGCCTAAACTAAGCTGTATAGTTTAAACACAGGCTTGTTTTACAGTTCAAAGAATATATAAAAAGCGGCATTTTCAACATGCTTTCTTCAGTGTAAAAAATATTTTTAAATACTGATTGGAGCTTTGTGGCTGTCTTGTAAAAACCTACCGCTTATAACCTTCATTCATGATAGCCAGTTCCCTTTACCCCATAAAGTGATAGCATTTCCTGTTCCATGCTTTTTAATGAGACTGGTCTCAATGTGTGTGTCTTATAAAAGTTTACTAGGTCGACGCATTGTAATCGCAAAGCATGCTGAACATGACAAGGCAGCATGCTAACGCACTGCTTCAAACAGGTAAGAGATATTCAGAGATGTGCAGATGAAGTGCAATAGATCCCCATGTCCTGTATTGAATAACTCTCCTCATTTTAATGCAAAACAGTTTTAAATATGCTGACACAATCTTTCCTCCCTATTCTGAGGCTTGAAGTTAATGAGCCTGATACTCCTGGTACTATTAGCAGCAGTATCACAGGGTGTCACAGAGCTGGAATATTTAAAATGACTTGTATGATAACTTTTTATTTTCTATAAAATGAAAGGGTATTTTTCAAACTGTTTGGCACACTGCATATTGTAGAAGTCTTTCAACAGCGACAGTGGGACTAGGAAGGGTATTATTTTCTTATTTATGGGTGAAGGGAATAGTAGAAACAAACAATGTTTCTCTTTCACATTCTTAAATTTATGTCTTTGTTTAACCAGGTAATTAGAATATGATCTGGTTCTCTTTGAACCTGGATGTTGTGGATTTGCCAGCACGATATAACCATTTCAGTGCAGCTTTTAATAGTGAACTGCTTTAATAACGATGCCAGCAATGAAAAGCAATCTAATTCAGAACAAAGAACTCGGTATGAGGGGCCTTTCAGTGTAGAAAAAAGAATCCTGAAGCTGGCTTGTTTTCAGATAAAAACACATCTTTAATTCCCTGTGTTAAATTCTTACATGAATCAGATGTAATGGCTGAACTAACTACTGGCATTTTCAAAGCTCATATTCGATTTTTCAATTTGTTTCAAAGCTATATTTATTCTGAAACTGTTTCTGTAAAGCTAGGACTGTTTGTCCTGGTACACTTTTTACTTCCTGTGTCAGATTCAGTCACTTGGCCAGACCATGGAAAGTGACCTTTGCCACAGGAAGTGATAAAGTACCAGGAAGAAGGAACGGTAGACATTCTTTTTCTGCAGTGCGGTACTTAAAAAAAGGTAATATCCCCAATTTAAGTAAAACATCAAGACCAGAACAAAACATAAAGATAATGTTACTAAAGGTGACAAGAAGTAGGAAATAGATTTTTAGAAATACTAAAAAAAACATACTAAGTTGAATGGCAAACATTTCTTGTCAAAATGTTTTCCAATGAACTTTTGTCATTTTGTTTTAGTATTTAAAAATGTGGCATTATTGTGTATGTACAGAAATTAAAATGTTATAACTATAATTAAGATAAACAAATCATTTTATAATGTAAAGCGTAATATGCAATATCACAAAAAAGTTTTTGTTTGTTTCTCTGTGAGTGTAAAGTGCATTGAGTAAGTGCTGGCTGAGTTTCAAACCACAGCTCTGTGGGATTTTCCATCTTATCCCTTTATAATTTTATTATAGTCCCCAGGCAGCTGCAGATATTAATCCCACCTCAATCTAATTAAAATCTTAATGTGGGGCTGCCAGCTGGGAAAAGTAATCCACTCATGAAATCGCCAGAGCTAGACGTCATGCATGAGGAACAGTTCTGAAGTCGGCAGGCAAACACGGGTCTCCTGTAGCTTCTCCAGTAAAGGCACAACCTCATGGAGTGCAGGGTGAGTCATACCCAGGTTAACAATTCGAAAAAGACTCCAAGAGCACCCCTGCCTCCAGGAGTATCTGATTTAACCATTAAGCATCAGGTTGCCATTTTGTTGTTCGTGTGAGTAGCCTCTTGGGTTTCCACTGAACAGGGTTCACATCTGGGTTTGGAAAATGCAAGCAATTTGTTGTGCTTTGAACTTTTGAATTTCTTGTTGAACAAAAGAATATTTAAGATTTCTTTTTTCTTACTTTGGCTAGGGTTTTCGTTGATTAATATCAAGGCTGATGAAATTGATTTTTTTTTTTATTGTATTGGTCTTAGGTTTAGAGAAAGGGAAATGGGTATTTTTATTAACAATCCATCAGCTTAGGTTAAGGAAATATTTATTGTCTCTGAGGCATTTTCAATGGACCAATCCATTACCTGTGCTTCAAGTGATCTGGTGCTCACTGGTTTGAATCCCGGCCGTGCTGAGTTGCTGATTTTGCTTGGGCGGCCCTCAGGGAGCAGTGCATTGGCCTTTGTGTTCCCATAATTTGGGGAGGAAAATCAGAGAGGGTTGGTTCACTGGTAAAGTGACCCATAGGTCCAGGTGGATACTTCCCTGGCAGAGCTCCTGCCTCCAGGGTTCAGTACCTTAGTAACACCCTGCTCCGGTCCAGTGAGTGAAAAGAGGCAATTGGTCTTACAGCAGGAATGGAAGTCGCCTATTGATCTTCAGTCCTCCTGATCGTTAATGGGTAATTCAACACATGATCTTAACCACCCTTTGCCATTTAATCCTGGGCTCTCTGTCAAGCTAATACTTATTTAACCTGCTGCTCTTGCCATTGACCCTCACCTAAACACTTAACACAATTTCCTAGGTTTGTGGCCACTTTTCCTCACTCTTGCAATCCCCACGTCTGTGGTCTGAGCAGCGTCAGTACTTTATCTCCCTGAGGTTTCTGCACTGTTTGCTGGTCTCAAGATGCTGGTGGTCTGAGTTGTATTTGCTGGCTTGCAGATCCCAGGATTGAGTTCAGCATGTTGAGTTTAAAGCTGCACGCACTGGGAGAAGTGTCTCGTCATATGCTTATGGAAACAAACAAACGAAAAAGAGCAATGCTGGCCAAAAGTGACTTATTTTCCTTAAACATGATTGACAGATACATGGAAAACAGATTCCAGCAATTAGGGTTTTGGAGCCATTTATTAGAAACATATTGACTATTTGACATCAAAGGTGTGTCAGTAAAGAGGCTAGAGGATGGGTGGTGTCTCAGAGGGAAGGTCTGCTGCTTCTCCACTGCTTGGGAATCTTGTTGTTATACACACCACTGTGCAAAAGTCTTAGATATGTTGCATTTTTGTACTCGGATGCATTATGAGCATCAACAATTTACTCAAAGCCTCCACTAGTGTTTTCTACTATTATAACAACCTTGACATGCATAAAGAAGGAAAACCATTGAGTGAAATAGCTCACATCACTCGATTTTCAAGGTGTGGTATCTGAAGCATAATCAACGAGTACAGGAATACCCAAAAAGCTGTCTAACAAGGATGAGCAATACTTGAAGATAATATCCTTCAGGATAGAAAGAAGACAGGTGTTGAATTGACAACAGAACTGACAGAAAAAAATGTGAGTACAGTATTTATCTAGAGCCTTGTCTTTAAGAAAAGATAAATACTATACTCACATTTTTTATATTTAATCCAGTTTGTCAGTGTTTATTTCAAAATATACAGAACACTATGTACAAAGGTTCATATTTATTTAACACGGCACTGAAACTTTTTAGGATTCAGAGCTTTTCTCTTTTGTGCCTTGTTTGAAGCTCAGATGTGTTTCTGATTAGAATATGTCTCAAATTGAGACGTAAATCTGAGTGAAATGAGAATAGAATTCTGTGGAATCTGGCTGACAGTTAAAGGTAGATTAGCAGTACAGTAGATAGGATTGAGAACCCTGCGGCTCAGCTAGGTTTCTGAAAAGCTGGTTGGTTGCCAGTTTGACACATTTCTGTAAGTGCTTTAATATACCGCCTAAGAAACTGAATACCTCATAGAGATTCTGCATTGTATCAGTCCTCACTGCATAGGGCTTGGCAGATGGACAAAGAGGTTTCATATTCCTTTGGCTTTCTCAGTTTTCTGTGAAACAACCATTGTAGGTAAAGACAGATTTTGTTGTTCTTTATTTTTCTGAGAAAATAAATAAAGGAAGTTGATTGCAGTTAATATTACAGGTCCTAGCTGTGAATCAATAATAGTCAGCAATATGTGATCGAATAAGTAGCTAGAGACAGGAATCATTTATTGAGTAAACTGTATTTTGTTATAGCAAAACTATAGCTGCAAAAAAACATCATTTTAAAGTTGCTGTAGCTGGAAAAATGGTTGCCATAATCTTATCTGTTGTGCAATAGCTGTGTACGGTAGGTCTCAAATGTGGAGTTTTGAAAGAAACAAGAAAATGTGTTGTAGCATGCAATGTGTTGTAGCTGTTTTTAAAACGTGATGGTACTACACTAAGAGCGTTTTCATTTTGTTTGCTTTACATTCAGGTAGTCTGTTTTCCTTGGTTATTTCACGGCAGTGTGTTTTTTGGTGTCAAAACATGTTACTAGGCTACCAAGCATGTCAACCAATCAGGGATGCAGTTGGTTAATGACAGGAAAGAAAGGGCTGAAGGGGTGGGCCCTCTCAAGATGAAACGACCTAGGAAGTACAAGAGCACTCGAATGGGGAAGGACTACATCTTTAAGATGTTTGATATCACAAATAATTGTATTTACGACCCTGAAAATGGCCTTCTTGCTAATAAGACGTGACGTAATATTAATGAAACTGTTCTAGGTTGTTGTCAAAGATACCATGAATGTCAAACTGCGGTTTATTCTGGGGAAAACAAATTGTGAATAGGGCCTACATTCACGTGTAATAGGGACTATTACTCTCATAGGGTTAGTATATTACTGTTTCATGTAAAACCTTATTGTCCTGTCATCAAAACAGACACCAAACCAGCACACACACAGACAAAGGGACCTCAGTATATAATGAGGTCCAGTAATGCATACCTATAGTTATATTGCCTTTCTCTTTCGGCTGTTACTGGTACTGATACCTCAGCTTGTTCTCATACTGCCCTACAGTACTCTCCACACGACTACAGTGGTCCCTAATTAAAAATAACTGTGCCTATCGATGCCCACACTCTTTCAACACTGCAGTGCTGCTAATAAGACCAACATGTGCTGTTAGATGAGCCACTTTCATGATGCAATACTGATTCTCCTGTTTAATTAAGCTTAGTCAAATAAATCTAGAATGGTTAAACAGTTCAAGTGAATTAAAAACTTCTAAACTAATCAAAACCCTTTGCTATAAATGTATTCAAATAAATGATGTGTCCCTTGAGCAGTGCAGCCACTGCCTCCCCTATTAGGTCCACATTTTGTAGGTCCCTTGACTGACTTTAATACCAAGGTCTCACTATACTTACCAGCTCCTAAATCAAAAGCTGTTAACAATAATATAGTGGATGCTTGTTTCAGCGTTTGCCTACTAGACTAAGATGCTTATTTTAGTTTCGCCATTGGGAGTTGAAGTTATGTGGAATGCATGGAAATACCAGCTGTTGAAAAGTTGCTCAATGGTATCTGAGAACCTGGTATTGAATTTGCTGTATTGAACTAGTAGCTGTAATATCACACTACTAAATTCCTTATGTACTGCACATTTTTGCATTTTCCTATTCTCACCAGTGCTGAACTTGTCTGTATTGAATCTGCTGGCTGTAAAATCACAGCACTGAGCTCTCTGTGTTGAATTAGCTACCTCTGAGGTCCCCATCACTGACTTCTCTGGGTTCAATTAGCTGCCTCTAAGATGTCCTGCCCTGAGCTTTTCTATTGCATTAGCTGATTTCAACTTGATACACAAAAAGTAAACATTGGCTCCTGGCCCACACTGACAGCTAGCTACAGGCCAGATAGGAATTCCTGCTTGAATCTCTGGAGGTTTAAGGTCTCATGCGTAGACATGATACTGCTAATTAAAACTTACCCCCCGGCCTGGAATGCGTGATTCCACCAGGATCATGGCGTAGTCGGGATACCTCAAAGCTATATCACACTATAGTTTTGCATGCGTAGAACGACCTGACTTATTGTGACGAAACTTTCTAAGGACCTTCGACCTTCTAGAGTGTAATCTCTGGGTATAGGGAAACTGTCGGTCTCCGTCAGACTTTTACTGTAGGTAATTTTACAGTTTTGCTTGTATCTAGAGAGCCGCTTGTCCGAATGTGTGAAAACGACTAAAACCATTTTTTACCATAATCTTGGGCTGGGCATAGCTCAGGCTATTGAGAGTATCAAATTCCTGGGGTATATGAAGGCATGTAAAAGTTTTTTAGATCTACATACTGTGATGTACTTTTCCATGTGACTGATAGCTCTATGTTTTAAATTTGCACTGCAGTAATTGGTGATTTTTGCAGTTCTCCATGCTTATACTAGGTTGTGTTGTAAACTTCAGTTTGGAACTTACGGATATCTCAAAGTTAACATTATAGAGGTAGGTACAGCTGCGGCGTCCTGTCATGGGTCAGTTTCACTCCAATGGTCTAGTAGCAATAAAACCATGTAAACCACAGACAAGATACCAGAATACTATAGTAAATCTGAAATATCCTCAATTAATGTAAAAAAGCTACAAACATTAATATTCTCAGATCTATAAAAGGGAGGTCTGTGACAGTATTAAACAAGCAGGGTAAGCACATGGATTTAGAGAAGTGGTTGCCACCCCAGTAATGGCATGTAAAGAGGGCTTGCAGTATCATGGCACACCACAGGGGGAGACAGGAGTGTAGGAGGAGAAAGAGAGAATCAGATGGAAGGTTTCAATGTCACCCCTGTCCCTCACAGGCTCCCCTCTCATCTCCTGGAACACACTTGATTCCCTTCTTAATAAAGTCTTTAAGCTGAGCTGAATGTCATTTGGCTGGTGATGGTGCAGTTACATTAGCAGGCTCTGAGCTTCCCTCCTGCCCCCACACTCAGGTTTCTTGGGGGGGGGGGGGAGAATAGGCCCCACAATGCCCATATTGATGTTGGTTCAGGGGTGGGTAGGGGGCTAGCCAGCCAGGAGAATCAAAGCCCTTGTTTCTATGGCCCTGACACCCGTTTACTTGCTTATTCTTTAAACAGCGCTCAAATATATGAAAAACTCTTTCTTTCTCTGCTGGAACAATTTGCTGATTTTTAGTACAGCGAGTGAGTTTTGTTTGTAGCAGGGATGAATGTTTTCAGAATTAATTTTCATCTTCTTTCATTTCTGTGTGAGAGTGCAGTCTGTTTATATAACAAGTACCATTCATGGATTAGATGTTTATACCAAAATCCAGCCGCTGAATATGGGATGGTGCAATACGGCCAGCTATTCTGTCATTGGATTTGAATTCTAATCTGTTCATTCTATATATATATATATATATATATAGATAGATAGATATATAGATATGCACAGTACATGATATCTGTGTTACTGCAAATGCTGTCCTGTTCCTTGCTGGCTTACTGTTGTGTTAAATCATTGTGTAAGTAGCTCAAATGTCATTTTAATTGTTTTTTTTTACATTCCCCTTACTATTGTATCATGTTTGGGATCATTCTGAGTGGTTCTGGGTCCTGCTGCTGAAATATTAAGTTATTTTCATTTTTCCCCTAAATCTGCCTTTACCTGCCTTTGAGTTTACATGGAGCTTGTCTGGAGAATCCCAAGTGCCTGGCGCCGAAAAGTCTTGCTCATTCCATTCAAATCATGTGACACTATAACCTTTCAACTCTGCCAGCCCTACTTACTCTACACACACACACACACACACACATATATCATGGAGGTTGGGCTTAGAGTTGAAAGGTTACAGTGCCACATGATTTGAATTGAATGAGATTGGAGCAACCCAGAACCAGTCTGAACATATCAAAATAAACTAGAATAATCTCAAACTGGTGTATTTACCAGTGACGTCAATAATCAGGAAATCTAAGTACACCACATGACTCATCGTTGCGGTTTTCTTATCAAACTTTAGTCAATAAAGGATCGATTTAAAAAATATGTTTAGTAAATTTGAAACATAAACGCTACAGAGCTGTTGAGCTTTTGTGACCATTTCAAGAGTTGGTGTGGTCTCTCGCTGTCTCACACTCTCTCTCTTGCTCCGTCTGACTCTCACGCTCTCTTGCTCTCTCGCTCGCTGTCACTCTCTCACTCTTCTCATTTTCTGTGCCTCAGCAAAAGAAAATCAAAACACTGCTTTATTTCTGGTCACCTGTTCAATTTTTCTCTCACTGGTTACTGAAATATAAGATGGTTATTACAAAAATAAGCAAATAAAATAGATAAAACAATTATACTGTATTTGTAAGTCAGACTGAAAGGGCTAAACTCTAAAGTGAAGTCTTTAATCTTGACTTAAAAATATTGAGTTTACATGGAGCTTGTCTGGAGAGTCCCAAGTGAAAAAGTATTTGCCGCCGAAAAGTCTTGCTCACATTCCATTCAGATCAGTGTATATGAGGGAGTCTGAGAGAAAAAATGACACCTTTCTTTCATTTGTTTGGTCTGCAAGGTAATCAAACATGCTACTTAGGTCTGAACACACACACACACACACACACATATCAATCATGGAGGTTGGGCTTAGAGTTGAAAGGTTACAGTGCCACATGATTTGAATTGAATGAGATTGGAGCAACCCAGAACCAGTCTGAACATATCAAAATAAACTAGAATAATCTCAAACTGGTGTATTTACCAGTGACGTCAATAATCAGGAAATCTAAGTACATCTTAGATCCAAGACACTAAATCTGGGGGTCCATGAATTCTGTATCGGAGAATTCTACAGGAGAATGTCAGGCCATCCGTCTGTGAGCTGAAGCTGAAGATGCAGCTTGGGTCATGCAGCAAGCTGAAGTGCAGCTGGGTCATGCAGCAAGATAATGGTCCGAAACACACAAGCAAGTCTACATCAGAATGGTTGAAGAACAAGAAATTTAAAGCTTTGGAATGGCCTAGTCAAAGTCCAGACCTAAACCCCATTGAGATGTTGTGGCAGGACCTGAAATGAGCAGTTTATGCTCAAACTCACAAATGTCAATGAGTTGAAGCAGTTCTGCATGAAGGAGTGGGCCAAAATTTCTCCACAGTGCTATCAGAGACTGATCAATATCTACAGGATGCATTTGGTTGCAGTTATTGCTACTAAAGATGGCGTAACCAGTAACTGATTCTAAGAGGGCGATTACTTTTTCACACGGGGGCATTGGGTGTTGCATAACTTCCTTTAATAAAATAAATGAAAAGTATTAAAATTGTGTTATTTGTTCACTCAGGGTCCCATTTATCTAATATTAGATTTTGGTTGAACATCTGATAGCATTCAATGTCAAAAATATGCAAAAAGGCAGAAAATCAGACAGGGGGCAAATACTTTTTCACGGTACTGTATATGTCAATAATAAGATTTTAAAATCAATTCTGAAATGCACTGGAAGCTAGTGCAGTAAGTTTTATCTGCATAATTCCTTTCTCCTCACTCCACTACTCTCAATCCTGCTTTACAACGCGCAGTGTACCAAGCACAGCTGCCAGGCACACTTCTCTAAACCAGGGCACACTGCCTTCATTGAAATCGGGAATGTGTTTGTTCGTGTGTGTGAGAGCTGCTGTGTGCTGGGATGTGTACCCTCCGAACCAGTCAGCATTTGGGAGAGATGGCGAGACAGCGCACAGCAGAGAAACCAAGAGAGGAGAGGCAGAAGGAAGTGCTGGGGCAAAGCATAAGTACATAAGAAATAAGAACATGTATGAATGGGAGGAGGCCACATCCGGTTCCTAGATGCTGATTGATCTCAAAACTTTGTCAGGTTGGTTCTTAAAGGAGCCCAATGATTCAGCATCAACAACATGGCTAGGTAACCCATTCCATACCCTCCCCACTCTGTGAAAGAGTATCTCTTACCCTCTAACCTAAGTCTGCCTCTACTTACATTCTAAGTCTCCTCTGGTCCTAGTTTCTGTATTGGCTGTGGCTAACTTTCTCAACTGTAATTGTTCTATGCTAAATAGATTCAGTTCTTTCAATCTATCTTTGCAGCTTATTCCTTGAAGCCTTAAAATAGAGAATAATGAAGACTTTTGTATGTGTGTTTGTGAAGCAGTGAGAAGGGAAGTGTGAGAGAGGGGGAGAGTGAAAGAGCAGGGGGATAGAGAGGGAGTGAGGGAAGGAAAGCATGAATGAGGAAGTGAAAGGAGTGGAGGGGGTTGAAAGAGAAGACAAGGAGGATGAGAGGGAGGAATGAGCATGCATTTCACATTTGTTTTTTGAAAAGTAAACCTTTCAATGTTTGGAGTAGATTCCTCATGATTCTTCGTATATGTAAACTTAATCTTCCTTTTGGCAATACTCCTGCAGCAGCTGTGCCAATGAAGCTGAAGTGCTGAACTCAAAAGATTTTTCCAGACAGTAAAAGAGGAATATATGTTGAAGTGAGTTCCCTGGCAACCATTTTAAGTTACTTTTGATTTATTAAGAAAACCTGCAGTTTTGCTCCAGAGAAGCTGCATCCAGTTCAGGTATGAAGCGGTGTCGTATTCCCCCCTGAAACACATGATATAAAATGCACTGAATGGTGCAGTGAATGGAACCTGGTATTTATTCCACCTTTGAGGATCACTGAACCATAGAACATGCTGGTGCTACAAATCTGGTTAAAAACAATAGAATTTAATGAAACATGTCTGAACTATACCATACTATACCATGCCAGAACTATTACATCAACATGTATGCAGTACCGGCCCTACAGCTCAAGGGGACGAATAGGGGATGACAGTAACATCTTTATTTAGCTCCCTACCCCTCCTCCCCCGATCACAATGGACATCTTTACCACCTTTAGACGTTCTCAGCATGTGGCGCTGCACGAGTTAATGAGATAAACAACTCTTCATTTGCCGGCACACAGCACCTGCCCTGGAACCCTTTTCTCCATCACAAACAGAGGAAAAATCTCCCTAGAATATATTCCACTTGAGCTGGAATGACCCAATAGCAATGCATGTGTTCTGTACTAAGAGGCAATGGTAGCACAAGGGCAGTTGTAATGGGATGGTAGAATGTTATCACATTTTCAAAATTGTATCATAATAGTAATGTCTATAACTAACTTTTAGTATTAGTTAATACATCATGTCTCTCTTGAAGTCATCTCTTGGAGTTTGGCGAAACTGTACTGGAATTTTGACAAATGTTTAACAGCGATTGGGAAATTGACAATTGTGTGTGCGTGCGTAAAAAAACCAAGAAATAAAATCAAACACTGGTCATGCCGTGCAGATAAATAACCAAACATCCACTTCAACTTTTTACCACCCAGCCTATTTAGGGCCTATTAGGCCTAATTAAATTATCCAGAGTCAGAGACAAGACTAAATTAGCCAGGCTAGAATGTCTGACCCATTGGAATGTATTCATGGTTGTGAACACATTCACAGCAGAAGCCAATCATGTGACACCCCTAGTAACTGCCTAGAGACGGGACATGCAATTGATTTAGCAAAGCAGTATTTACAAACGGAGGAAAGCAGTTCTAAAATAAAGTGTGAGGCTTAGGCGGGGCCCAATTACTGTAACCACAGGAAGTGAACACTGTGGCAGTGTGACGGGGTACACCCTGCTCATGTGTGCATTGTGTATTATTTTGTATTTGTGTTGTGTTATTAGTGTTTCACTGTATGGTTTAGCGTGTTAAAAACACAATGTTTTGTTATTATTGTTTACAGCCTGGATGGGGTTAAAATGCCCCATCCAGATAAAATCGCGGGAATACATGGTCAACAGCAAGTGATTATTAAAAAACTGTCTGTTATCCATGCGTATGAGAAACCCGGTGCCAAATGTGGCAAATGGATAAACTAGGTAATTAATAGCCAGCTAATCCCTGTTCCACAATATAAAAACAAGCAGCTTTGGCTTGAGAGAGAGAGAGAGGGAGAGAGAGGGAGAGAAAATAAATCTAAAGAAACAACTGCTATGCATGCTGGTTCAACACCAGCATGATCATTGTTTTTGTTATTATTTGTTTGTCTCTTTGTTTTGACCGCTGTGCCTTTTTTTTCTGCAAAGTGTTTTACTTTGTTCAACTGTTTTATTTGTATTATTTATTAAACTCACGCAGCAGCGCTTGCAAACCTGCATTCTCTGCAACTGAGTTTCTTCCTGATTACAACAGCCTGGCCAGTGACGTCACCTTTACCACGGGCAGGAATAATCATCCGAGTCAAAGTTTAAAAACAAATGGCAAAACAACAAAGGCCTGTGATAATACGTTGTTATGGGGGAAAAGAGTTGTTTAATACACCAAGGAGCATCACATTATTTTAAATATAGATTTCTATTTGATCCCAATTCAGACAGGTTATTTGATACATCTTTATATTTAGCCAAGAAAAACATATTAATGCTGCACAGGGCTTCAATACAATTCCATCTGTCAAAATGTAAAATGCACAGGCTACAAAACAGTCTTATACTTTCATCAGAAATCTGGAAGCCATGATCCTGTTTGTGGAGTGGGTGCGTACTGTACATTGGCATTTAAATGAAATATGATTCTATTGCTTTTAAAAACTGCCATGTTTATAGCATTTACGGTATATAGACTAGATCTATTTGCCATGTGCTTGATGTTGATGACCAATATTTATAGGCAGGTAAATAATTTCCATGTAAATATAATAGTATTAGTATAGTGAACCACCAATAGGAGCTCAGTAGGTAGGGCCATATTCAGTGGGATTGTAAGTAGCCATGTCGTTTTGTGAGGAATGGATCTTGCAATGCAGACAGTAATTCAACCATAAATTTACTCAGTACTAGTCAAAAGATGTACTGTAATGAATCATAATTATCATTTTTAAACCCTAATGCATAGCTTAAAATGTTATCCAAGCGCCTATCTGATAGAGAAATCAATGTTTATTATTCGCCACTGAGGATGAAATACCCTGTGAAGGATATGTAGAGGAGGCAATTGTATGTATGTCACACTTTTCCCATATTTGGAGAACTGCTTACGCAGTTGTTATGAAACTTGGTATTAACATTATTTAGCATAAGTTATTGAATGTCCGATTATGGGCATAACGAGAGATGATGTATGAGGTCTGTTAGTACATCCCTCTGTCAGTGTGTCACACTTGCATATACCTGGAGAACTGCGTATCCAATTAGTGTCAACATTATTAATTTGATCTAAATTAGGAACAACCAGTTACATTAAAGATCGAATGGCTTGATAGATGATACGTGTTGTATCGCTGCACTCCCAGCTCACTCACTTCCAGATTCCTGTGAGTAGCTAAACAAACACAGCTGTAGGTTTACAGTGATGGAGTCTCTTTTCACCTGTGTATCTTCTAGTTAAAAACGATGTATAAACAACCTTTCACTGATAAACTCCCTTGAGGGCTCCCCCAGTCTATAGACAGGGATTTATGGCCAGTCCCTCTGATCTGTTGACAGGTTCTGTAATGGCCTGAGAGAGCAGAGAGCCGTGCAGGGCACAGGTTTTCTTTTGTTAGCAGATTAAAAGCAAATAAAAGAACTTCACTATTTAACAGCAAACGGACTAGTAGTTAATAGATATGTAGCCTGGGTTACATTTCAGTGATGGACACAAGGTAAGTGAGTCGGGTAGGTGGTCTTCACATCATTATAGCTCCTCACAATGGGCTTTACCCAAGATGACCATATCCTGACCGTGACTCCAAAAGATTTCTGCCATTGCAAAACCACTGTGACAAAACTGATTTACAGTTGTCCAATTGGCTTGCTCCTCTTGGACATTTATTTTCCAGGGGCTCACAAAATGCTGTAATAAATCACTCCCCTTTCAGAGAACATCTTTGACTGGGGGTTCTTCATTGGAACACTGTGATACCTGTTAATTACAGCTGCTGCAACCCGTTGAGCAATTGACAGGTTTTATGACGTTTCAATAAAGAACTCGATCCGGCTCAGTAATGAAGTGTTTTCCAACCCTGGTCCTGGCGGCACATTGTGTCTGCTGGTTTTTGTTCCAACGCAGCGCTCAATTGCTTAATTGAACCATATCAACAAACTAAGTGCTTGAAAATAACAGGAAAATGCTCAGTTAATCGTTGAAACTAAAACCAGCAGACAGTGTGCCGCCAGGAACAGTGTTGGGAAACACTGCAGTAAGGAATGCGTCCCTCCGTACCTCTTACAGGCAGGAATGAATAAGTGCACAGAAGACTAATCTGTACAAGAATGTAGATGACATACACCACATTGTCTCATCATCTAAAATTAAACTGAGGAAACGGCATCCTTAAAACTGCTGTAGGCGAAATAGCATCACTTTCAGCTATTGAAAACAGTGAGAATACTTTATTTAATACAATACTGACTCATCGCAAGTGAAATATACATCATCTGCCTCTGTCTTCATTATCATGTATTTTAATTGTCAGCTTTGTGTGCAACGGAATCAGGCTTAAACTTGTCATGAACTTTTCTGTTTGTCTGTAATTACAGTGTGCTAGTGTGGTCCAAGCTAAACATCTAGTTCAGTGCAAATCTAATAGCACTTCTAATGAGCTGTTGGTTTAAGTTTGGAACACCAAAGGCATAACCTACACATTTCTTTTCTTTCATATAAGCTCTAGTTATCATCACTTTGAGTCTCTGAACTGTAGAAAATGGTTGTAGAATGCATTCAGAGGAGGCAGAGCTGATGTTATCGTATGTGGAAAACCATGTTTTTTATAGTCGTTCCAAGAAAATAAATCTTAAATTGTGGGAAAGACATGAAGTATTTTCATTTTGTTGCGAAAATGTTCATAGTTAAAACCAGGTTGTGAAAATGGGAATGAAAGAGTATTTTGCACAATGCACAATTAAATTAATTCTTGGACCTTGTTCTAGTTTTTGTGCTGCACTTTAGTACCGGCTAGATTTAACTTTGTCAACTACTTTTAAGATACTTCAATCAAGTCCCCCCACATCTGAATCAATTTCAATAATTGTCATATAATGTATTGAATATTATATATATACAGATATTAATTGAAGACGTTTATCTATCCTTCACTCAAATTCGAGCTACTTCAATTTTGATCAGAACTAGAATGCAGAAGAAATGAAGCAAAGGGTTTGAATTTTCAGGGGTCAGGGTTTTCAATTCTAAGTTCACAACGTGTAGATGCACAGATGGCCTTTTACAATAAGTAGGTTTCACATGAGACGATGGGGGTAATTACAGCATATTACTGTGGTCCCAACTAACCCTGCATTCCCTTGCATATCTCACCCCACTCTGCCTACTGTACTGTTAAATGGGTCTGCAACACTCAGGGCATTATCCTATATAGACTGTTCTTTTCTTTTGTGCTAACTCCAGGTATTACTTCCAGAGTCTCTCAGCTGAGGAAAGTTGACAGGGTTCTTTTGGAGGAAGCTGATGTTATCGTATATTAAAGCAATAAAAACACGTTGCTGTGGCTGGTAGAGTTTCACGGTCACGTTGTCACATGATTTGAATTCAACGAAGAAGGCTGTTCAGTCCTGGTAGTCTCTAGGCAAGCTGAAAGCAGCCCAAAACCAAGTAAAGGCAGATTTTAGAGAAAATGTATCATCTAAACCCATTCAGAATGATTACAAACATCTTGCACTATTAAGGGGGATGTAAAAAAAAAATCAATGAAAACAGAATTTTAAGTTGTCTGCTCTTTTAAACGTTCAATATGTTGAAACACATTTTCAAAGCATCTTCAGGAAAATAACCTATCTATGTTTAATTGTTTATGCATGAGTTACCAGTGTATTTTCTTAAAACACTGTTTCTCAGCTGAAATTGAATCGGCCCTTTGTTGGATTTGTAAAGGTCAACGGGTGTGTTTCTCTCTGAAAAAGTAAGCACAATACTACAGAAAACAGCTGTAGACCAGCTTTTTTCTGTCTTCTCTACACTGATATACAGTTTCACAGAAATTTACAGCAACTGAAGCTTCTGACTCCAACCCCTTGGTGATGTTCAGTGCTGTTCAGTTTATCTGCAGAGACTCCTGGAGTTGCCAATGTCGCGGAGCCTTTATCAGTGGAAGAATCAATAACTTGTAGAATTTTTAGTTCTTGGGTACTTGAATGTTCTTAACACCCCTCTACAACTATGTGAGTTGCTGACAAAACCAGTCATGGTTGTTGAATTGATAATTAGTAAAAGTATAGGTAGGCACTGTAAAACATATAAATAATATGGCAAACCATAGTAAAGTATGATAAATGTATAGTATAAAAATTGCAAAATAACCATGCTAATTTATTGTAGAACATTTTTATAAGGGTAGTACAGCACATATGAGATGGATCGCTCATTAAAATATTATTCATAGATTTAAAATGGATAAGAATACAATTATTAAGTACCGTGGCTGTGCGTGTGTTATTGAAATCCCAAACCCTCTAGGCACCCTTGGGCACCAATGACCTTCATCGACCCTTGCCTGTGAATTAATTTCAGTTTATTTGTGAACAAATTATGACAACGGGCGATTTATTTTTCTTGAATCCCACCAGTATTTCTTGAGCTGCTTTGCATTTCTTTCACACAGTCATGACCCAATACCTGTTTTTCTTTCTTGCTGTCTGTCAGTAAAGCGTCCCAGGACATCTGTTGATACAGGCCAGGCCTAGAGAATCGGAAATCATTAACGGAAAGGAAAAAACAGCTTGTATGTAATTTATTACAAAACTGTGTTTCTGTGTTCAATTTATTACCTGGCTCTGGAGACTGGAGCTGCCTGTTTACAGACGGAGAATAGTCAGTGACGAATGTTCTTGAATTAAGTTTGTTGAAAACAGTCTAGACCAGAGGTGTGAAACACAAGGCCTGGGCCCTGTCCCTGGGTTAGATGCATCCAGCCTCCCCGAAGGCACACTAGAAAGCCAGGCAGGTAACTGAGAAACAAAACTCAGAATGGGCTTTGGTGCAAGAGAGAAGGGTGGAAAACGTTTCAGCAAGTAAAAAACGTTCAACATTGAGTCCTTATGTGTATGTAGTGTTTCCACTGTAGGATTTGCACAGTGGAATGCTATTTATTTAATATCCATGTACACATTCATGATGTACACTTGTAGTCTCGTGCATATTCATGTTGTAATCCTGAAATGGAAGGCTTGCCATGGTGGCTTTATCAATTGATTATAAAAAAAACAACAAAAAAAAACGAATATGTTTTTCAAATGTGTTTTTATTCAAGTTTAGTATAAAATAAACACACACTACATATTTCCGGCTGAAGAATGTCTTTATTATTAAGGAGTAACATATTTCTTTTGAGAATAATAATGTTAATTGATACCATCTGATCCTTCTCCATTGAGCAGTCGATTCCATCAGAGGTGATGAATTTGTGGATTTATTGGTGTCACCTGAACATTCGTTTTTGTTGCTGTTACTGCTATTATACGTAGCAAGAGCTGTTTAGACTTTTGTGAGAATTCTTTTGGATCAGACGCTGATGTCTAAACGTGGCAGGATTTGTATTCGGATGCAGTTCTTCACCGTGGATGTGATGCTTTTCCACACTCTAGATGTGATGCTGTTTCTCTGGGTATTTTGGGGTTTGGCAGCACAGTATTTTGATTGTGTTTCATCCAAAAGATATTTAGGAAATCAAACGGCATCTCACATCATCAGACCCCAAAAGACTGCACTTGGTATTTGTACTGTTACAGCCATTATCTTTAGCAATATATTTATGTTGAAACCTCATGTTATTGGAATATTTGGAGAGACAATAAAATGACAAAGGCACTGAAAAGGTTAAGCTCAGATTACTGAATCTCACAAGCGCCAAATACACCTTTTAGGTATTGACATGTGCCTGTGGCCAGGATACTTGTAGTGTGAATACTAAGTAAAGAAATGTCCCTGTTAATATAAGCCTTGCAAAAATAGATTTCTGGTAATAATATCACTTATTTTTTCTGATAAGATGTTATTGAATATGCCTGTATGCAGCCTAATAAAATTTGGAGTGGGAGGGAGAGCCAGCGGAGAAAATATATTGGAGATTTATTATGATGAGTAATTATGCAGTGCTTCTGGTCTCCCGTTGCTCGCTGGACCTCTTGCCTGGAAGTGGGGCTCTAGCGTCCTGAGCAAGCCAAAAGCACACTGTATCACACTCCCCGCTCACAGCAAGCACACCACACCCATTGCAGTAACACACTCCGACTGTGCTAATAAAACCAGCCCCAGACACTGGTTTGCACATAATCTTGTAAAACTGCAACCAAATGTTTTTTTTTTCTGCTGTGTGTCCCGAAGCAAAATCACAATAGAGACAAATTCGAAGCATGTTCATATTTAACCAGGTGTTTGTCTTTGTTATTATTCTGCTCAAGCCCGTATCCTTCACTGCTGGAGTCCATTGCTTTGTCTAATCTACTCATAGCCACTACCAACCACACTGCAGCCCAGTGTTTTCTTTCTTTCTCTACCACAGTGCTACACTAACTCACTACCAACCACACTGCAGCCCAGTGTTTTCTTTCTTTCTCTACCACAGTGCTACACTAACTCACTACCAACCACACTGCAGCCCAGTGTTTTCTTTCTTTCTCTACCACAGTGCTACACTAACTCACTACCAACCACACTGCAGCCCAGTGTTTTCTTTCTTTCTCTACCACAGTGCTACACTAACTCACTAACTTCCACACTACAGCCCAGAATTTTTTTTCTTTCTCTACCACTGTGCTGCTCAACTCCCTTCCTTCCACACACTGTATCCCAGTAAATACTCTGCACTCAAAGCCTTATCTCGTTCACGTGTGTGTTCAGGTTTCCCACTTGGCTGCAGCAGTCAGTCTGCTACAGATTACAAGGTGATGCTTGCATGATTACACCTGGCCATTAAACAACAGGTGGGCCATGCGAGACGCTTCCTGTCTTTTAACCCCTCCATCTCCTTTACACACCTGCAGGGATGGTAAACAAGGGTAGGCATTGCTTTCTGCAAATTACACCTGAACAGGTAAGATAAAAGGAACAAAAAAACAGCAAGAAGGTCTTTGGTTTTGATAAGACAGATCAGCAAATCAGTTTGAGGTCTTAACAAAAAGGCACTGTCTCCCCCCTCCCACCTCTTCTACTGATACTCTTGTCCAGATTCAATTCTCTCTTGATGCTGAAGTGAGAAGGTACTGCTGCTCTTAAATCTAATTAAGTAAAGTTTGTCAACAAACAGTGCAGTAAAGGATAGAAGCTGATAAATTCATCCAGAATCTTCGCTTGAAAGCAGCACTGTTTTGTTGGCTTCACTTGTTTAAAATTCTTTACTAGAAGCATGCAGGTAATATTTTCTATTGAATAAATTGCTAATATGAGGAACTGTTTGTGGTTTACCCCAGGCATTTGTCTGATTTCCTGATTCCTAATCATATAGATAAGTGTCTGTCACTCATAGGAGGGCC
Source organism: Polyodon spathula (assembly GCF_017654505.1). Taxonomy (NCBI): domain Eukaryota; kingdom Metazoa; phylum Chordata; class Actinopteri; order Acipenseriformes; family Polyodontidae; genus Polyodon; species Polyodon spathula. The sequence goes on along the minus strand of NC_054558.1, from coordinate 16,581,304 downwards.
CAGTGACTGACTGAGCTATTAAGTGCTGTGTTTTTAATGGTTTTGACACCAAATGGGAACAAATACAATATAACTTATTAACATTTTATTAACATTGTGTTAACAAAATAATTGCAGTAAATCTTATCTAATATCAATGACTTCATCCATAATAATAAAATATACAATAGTGCTGAATTAAGAAATACCAAAAGAAACTAAATCAGTTGAATGACAAACGTTTCGACAATAAGTCTTTTTTAATAATATTTATTATTGTATTATTTAATGGTATTTTTACCAAAGGTATTAATGAACAAAATGTACTGACTGCTTGTTAATTAATTACAGAGGTCAAACTCCCAGAAGCCTCAGTAACCAATCGCTCGTTTTCCAGAGAACTCATGACATGTGAGACAGGAACAGGAAGTGTGGCACTGAGATGTTTTGAAGGAGTGATCAGTTAATGAAATTCATCGATATCTTTAAAAAAAAAAAAAAAAAAAAAACACAATACAAAAATCAAATGCACATTTACCATAATGTGTGCGTCTTTTATATATTGTTCCATGTATAAAGTTCTGGCGGTACATATTAGGTAAGATTGTATTATTTTGTTAGCTCTGTATACTTCCAGTGTTGCAGAGATGAATGCAGCCTGTATGTGTCTGGCCTGCATTCAAGTCAGACACGCAGATATGCATTAGATTATCTTGGACAAATCAGGCCAAACAGAAAGCTTCAGGCTTTCATTTGAAGTTCTGCTTTAGCATGTGTTAGCCTTGTTCTGCTGCCAAGTGACATAAGTTACTGTCTCTTTGAATTAATTACCAGGGAGTTGGAATGGAACCCACTACGTAACCTAGCAACGCCTGACTCCAGCCTGTTGAGCAGTTACGTGTTCGAAGCTGATGTAAATAACTGTGTTGTTAGCATATGTTACAGAGCAGAGATTGCACACCCCAAGTGAGCGTCCAAACCACTATGCAAAGCATTCGTAGTGTTTGAGCTTTTAACCTTATCTCATCTCACCGGCAGGGGCCAGGAGCCTGAGTAGGTGTCCTTGCTTCGGGTTTAATAAGCGGGGTTAGTGATTTAGAGTACAGTTGTCTCCGGCTAAGAGAACACCATGTTTTGCGCATTAATGCTGCAGTTGGTTTATAAACCAAACAAAACCATATTGTCTTCTGCTGATGGGTTCTCTGGTTACAAATAAAAAGCCAAATCTGTTTAAACAAGTTTATTCTTGAGGTTGAGGTGATGTAATGAGTTGGCATCTCAGCCCATTGAATTGAATGGAAAGACAAGGGCTTGATGCTAACTGTACAGTTCAAAGACAGATGCCTTACTGTTCAACTAAATAGCAAGCTCTGTAGTCGAGAGGTCAGTACGTGTCTTATGCTGGTGTCAGTATTGTTAGCTCATCCGTCGCTGGGAGGAGATCCATTACAGTAGAGCAGGCACTACCCATAGCTAATACCCCAATTTCAGCCTTCAAATTCTTTTTCTGAGGTATTGTAAAGTAGGAAAACACCTAGCAGTCATCAAAGAGAAAGATGTGATTTAATTCAATTAATTTAGTGTTAGGTTACCAGGTCTGACTGTGCCAACTCAACATCTGTAACAATAATCAAGTGTAATCTAGGTTGCAGAACTGTGTTAATAGGGATTTATTGAAGTCTGTGCTTGTTTGGCAGTAATGTAAGCCTGTAACCCTGCCTCTAAATGTGAGTCCTATTGAAACCTAGTTAATGAGTATCATGGTTACCAATAGAACACAGCAGTAATCTTTTTAAAGGATCTGCCCCTTCTAATTGATCTTCAGCTACTGTACGATGGTTCTATAGAGGGGCAATGGTAGTAATGGTAAGGGCAGGTGAAATGGTACCCATTGTGATCATTGTAAGCACAGATCTGGTGGCCTAGATTTTCATATTTTGATATACAACTAATACACACTGGAAGTACTATATCAGAACCAGGCAGTGTCGCATCAGGACTACTGTTGAATATCCGTATCAAATCCATTGTGTTGCCTTTGCTGATGCAGCATTCAGCTAAGGTTTCTTTCCTAGCAAAATAGTGTCCCTTTAGGATTTGTTAAGCATGTTTCTGTACGTGTGATTGAGGTATATCTTGTATTCAGCACAATAAAATAGTCTGAATCCCAACAATGTGTGATGCAGAACGGATTCATGTTTCAAAACCTCAGGGGTTTGGAAACATTTATCAACGGTGAAAACATTTATCAACTTTCTATAAACTTTTTTTTTTTTTTTAGTACTAACACTGTCAAAAAAAGCAAAACATTCCTGCTGCGCTGTTCTGTTTGCAGACAGCTCTGTGCGCCCGGCGCAGCCCTCTTATTGAGTCAGAGCTCCAACTGACAAACTCCTCCTGAGCCAAAGTGTTTTGCTCATCACCATCACCACCCAGAAAGATAACGTTAGGCCTAAGGGAAGTTCGATGCTGAAGACAGAGTGCTTTGGAAAGCTCAGGGAACCCTCCACAGTGAGGCATGCTGTTTATTAGCGTTGTGGGTCACTGCTCTCCATGCCCCTCACTCCCACCCTTCAGAGTCACCAGCATGAAACTGAGACCTCGAGGTGCAGACGAGGGCAAGGGGCTGGGGAGAGGGAGAAGGCTGGATCCAGGTGAACTTGCACAGTAATTGAGATGTTTACTACGCTCTCACGCGATGCCTGCTTAGCAATGCGTTACCTTGGTTTGTATTGCCGTGGATGACATACTTATACAGAAGCTTGGAATGGGCGAGAGATGCCATCTTAACTAATGTATTCTTGTTTAGATACACTTTATCTTTTTTTTCAAGTTATCATAACCTGGTGTGCTTAATAGGGTTCTCTAACCTCCAAGTACCGCTGGTATACCAGAGTGCAACCCCATAACCTGGCCCCTTGCAAAACTGTGAGCCTAGAAAGATGGGCAGATTAATTGTTATACTCTGGTGTACGAAATGCAGTTGGAGGTAAGACATTATTCTGAGAGCTCTATTGAAGCCACAGAGATGCTTTTAAAATTCTGCTTTATATCTATTCATCGATCAGTCTATCTATGAGGACCATAAGCTATTGCAGAAGAGTGTGTTCCACAAGAGTGAGTCACTTTATCAGGTATACCCTAAAGAAGTGGCAGTGTCCTGCATATACATAATGGATATTCTGCAGGCTCTGCTTGCTTAGATATATTTAACTACATTAGGATAGGACAGGTGCTCCACCTGACCCTCATCAACAAAAAAAACTACTTTTACTCTGTCTACTGTAAGTGGTCCCTAATCTTTTAAAACTTAAAAAGCTGAACTGAGGAATGTGAAACACACAAGAAAGCATTCAAGTGGAGATTAAAGCTGCTTGAGCCTCCACCAAAAGCATACTGTCTGATCAGGGCTCAGGATTCAGACTCAAGATTAACAAGATTAATCCCTCCTTGTAAAGTAAATAAGAAGCCCTGAATTTGCCTTAAGTTTGTGTGTCTTTCAGTGGAACGGGTTAACCTGGAGCTCTATTAGAGGGACCTTTGCACTGTACAATCTGCTGCACGCTTCCTTCAGTTTCTCTGACCCTTTACCATCTTAACACTGGCTTTCCACTCTCCAAGTAACAGCTCACATACCTCCCAGCGAACCTGCAATTGTTACTTGGGAAGGTTTCACAAAGCAGATGTCTTCTGTCTGTTGTAATGCAGTTTCAAACAGCGGTTAAGGAGAGGGGCTTTGTTTCTGAATAGGAAAGGTTTAGGTCAGAGGTGACCACTGAATAAGTGTCCTGCTTTGTATGGTTTGTAACAACATCAAATAAGAATTAATAGGTGAACCTGACAGCTCAGTCGTTTACTGGTAAACCTGCAATTTGGGAAGACTTCACAAAAGCAGTTTTACACAACAGATGATTTATGACAAGGAAAAAGGTCACATAAACCCCCCCCCCCCCAATCTACTCTTTTTACATTACAAATGATATATTGTTAAGATCCAGTCCCTCTTTTTTTTTTTTTTGTCTACAGAAGTCCTGAAAGGAAAAGGCTCTATAAAATGTGAATTTTTCTGACAACTGACAGCCAAAAATGAAATATGTACCATGCGTTTCCACCTCGTCCGTAGGGTATATGTGCCGAGAAATCATGTGTGGGCCCACTTATTTTTCTCATTAGATGTTTTTTTTTTTTTTTTTTTTTTTAAACTTTTCGGAAATGTTTTGTCATCGTTAAACAATATCATCTTTATTAATTACACAGCATAACCCTAAACAGCGTACTAAACAGTAAAGTTGTAAAATGGTAGCGTTCACATAGAAAATCAGTGAAAATGTGCAACATTGCACACGTGGGCCTATGTAGAATTTTGTACACGTGGGGAAAATAAGATTGCAATAGACAAGGTCACGTCTCGCTTCCTTGGTAAATGTTTAATTTTTGGCTCACTTGTAGGCAAATGTCCCATTTTATTGACCTTTATCCTTTGTTTTACTGTACTAGCAAAAGCAAAAATATATACTGCTGGAAAGTGTTTAAAAATATGGCCAATAAAATTTAACTTTAGGTCTGATGTTAATCAATGAAACCCCAGACAAACAAAAACTCTTAAACTTGCGAGAAAAAATGAAAGTTAACAAGAAAATAAAACTTCTTACTGCTTTTAAAAATGAAAATGAGCATATTCCCAACTGAGACATGAACCCTATTCTGTTAATTGGAAGCCCAGCGATAACGAAAGCTCATGAGTCGTATTAACACCCCCCCCAGTCATTCTAATGCTAGTCCCCTGAGTAGCATGCAAATACATGCTGATCTTGATTACAGGTTTTATCCCTGGGGTAGAAACAGCAAGGTTCTTGGTCCACAGCCCAGACTGTCTGCAGTTCTGAATCCAGTCGAGCGTTACAGGATTGAGTTGAGGAGGGTTGGTGAAATGAAGACGCTCCTCAGGATGAGGAAACTGGTGAAAGATTTTCACCAGACTGGTGCCAAAAAGTCTTGTACGTGCGTTAACAAGTTGTCTAGAAGCTGCAATAAACCCAGAGAAGGCTGAATTTAAGTAAAGAATGACTGCCTGTACTGATAATCAACTATTAAATATAGTATTGACCATTTTTATTTTGGATTATCTCTCTGTCTCCCCCACCTACTGTATATTTTTACTAATATCTAAGAACAGCTTATCCAATAGCGATGCAATTTGGTTAAAACTTTCTTTAGCACATGAGTTTCTGAGTGAAGGTTAGTTTTTGTTCATCTTTTTACAATGTTTTATGCAGCACTTTTTTTTAGTTGCAGGCTGTTATGAATTCCATGTCCTGTAGCCTTTAGGCTTAAATGTTTTCCTCTAAAACTGTTTATCTCGGGCTTGGAGATTGTAGATCATGTCTTACACTAACACTGTTGTGTCCAGGGTATTTTTATATATAATAACCCCTGGGAGCAGTACTCCCTTTTGGCTTCCATTCACCATGTACAACTCTGCACAACCAGGATTCAAACTAGCAAGCTCCTGACTCTATCTGCATGCTATCTACTTGGTTAGCCACTGGATGCTATTGGTTGATTTCTTATATACCGTATTACTTCAATTTGGCACCACCCTCGCTTTGTGATGGTGGTCCACAGTGAAAGGCGCTATATAAAAAATAAAGATTATTCTTCTTATTATTATTATAATAGAGGCCGTCCTCAAAGAAACGCTGGTATCAGTAAAGAAACATCAAGGTATTTTTTTCTACCCCTGCTAAAAAAAACATACACACAGTAATCAAATAAACGCTCAACACTGACTGTACATGTAACACCCCCGAAGAGACGGGAGCCTCAATCTAGCAATTAAATTACAAACTAATATACACACACATAGTAAGCACATTTTATTTTATGGTAGTACAGTTCTGAAAGAAAATGCAAGATAAACTACATACAGAACAGCAGTCCTTCTGAAGTTCTTATAGGTGGTTTTGTTGTTTTGTTTTTAGTTCAATTGTAATTCCCGTACTCAATCCCGTACAAATAAAAACAATGTGCTTACTATCTATGAGAAGATTTAGTTTCGGTTTATCTTGCAGAGAAATTACAAATAAGCAAGTTAAACTTAGAAAAAAATAACTGAGTAGGATATATTGTAGTTTTTACAGAAATCAAGCTGATATTCTGAGGTAATTTTTGGTGCAGAAAAACACACTCTTGAATTTAACTGCCACACCAGCATTGCCCCGCCCCTTAACCAATACCACTCCTGATTCGCTGGTACAGTACACTCCTGACCCTCCAATTGCCACCTAATAGGCTCTTGGTAACTGTCACCGATAAATGCACTGTAGTCAAAGTAGGTTAGCCACACACGCTGCTACATACAGGTAGGCTACCGTATTACTAGAAAATAAGCAACCACGATACTTCTAAAATGTCACATCGTGTAATAAAATATTGCAGTGTTTGAAAATTGTAGTATTATTAATAAAGGCCACCTTCTTTTAAGCGCCGCAGTCATTATGATCAATTTAAAATAAACACTGCGGCGCCCAATTGAAGTAAGCAATTTATAATGCCAAATATCCATTTTATTCTTTGGTACCTGAGAATAATGGGTGTCTGCAATGGTGAGTTCAAAGACTGGCACAGTAAAGGAGTGGAACAGATGGTAAACCTGTAATGTTTGTCAGTGGCAACAGGGCTTGATTTGTTTTACTTTCTGAGAATCCTGTCTCATTGAAATAATGCTGTTTAAAATCTGCAACCACAAGCAACAGTAATTCTGATATAAAACGGAGTGTTCTGTGTTAGATCTTCGAAGATGCCGGGGTGAGTGTTAGTGGATGTTGTGTTACAGGAGTATGCACTCCCTGGCCTTTCAGACACTAGTCTACAGAATTCTAACTTCTAGGCCAGAGCAGGATAATGATTTCCTTACGTTTTGTACGTTTCAGACAACACTTGTGAAGACAGTCACAAAGACTTACTTGGCTTCACTTTAGGAGGGAAAAGAGGGACTTGAAGCCTGGCCTATGGATGGTGTAAAAAAAAATGAAAGGATAAATATTTACTGATAGTTTACTACACAGAAGAAGAAAAATGTGATGGTTTTCTACAGCTGTTTTCTGTGGCATGAAGGACCTCCCTAACAGAAATGTTTTTAAAATCCCCCCTTGGGGTACCATTGTAATACCATGGAGAAACTTAGCATCACCAGCAAAACAGTGGATTTGAAACAGTGTTCCTGACACTGGGATTGATAGATCACTGCAATGGATTAACAGTGTGTTATTTATTCATACCATTGTGGTACCATGTTGCCACTGCAATGCAATTCTACCACTACAGCAGTTATACTGTAGCAGCCATTGTGTTACCATTGCTCCTTAGTACAGAAGTATTGCGTTGCCATTGTAGTGTCACTACTGGCAAACTAAAATGTTCATCCCAACTGGCTAATGCAGGGTGACGAAAAAATTATTTGTTCTGACCAAAAATGGTCTACAGTGTGCTGTCAATAATGCCCTCTGACGCCACCTCACAGTAAACAAAATGGTGGCCACAGCATCACAGAAGCATTTTTAATAAGAGTTTAATAAATAAGATATTAACAGCAGTTAATTGTGGAATACTTTTCCCCTTGGTTTAATAAAGTGCCCTCCTCTGAACATTATTGGCCGCTGTCTGTCACTTTTCAACCCTCAGAGCAACAGTTATAAGCCTCAACAACAGTCAATAATTGTATATCAATGATATTTGACATATATAGACCAGTAAATTACACCTTCAGCCTTATGCAGAAAATGCTCCCGCAGCTTCTATTTCAACTTGTCTTAAGTTAATAAGACAACTGTCTTTTATAGCATGTACTAAGGGGACGGGACACTAAAATCCTGTGTTCTTAACTATGCTACGCTGTGCAGATCTTCTACTTCATATTAGTTTCTATTTTCCTGTAATTAAAAGAGTAAACAATGGACTGGGGTCCCCTCCCACTCCCCTCCTTTGCTCGGGGCCCGAGTAAGCTGTCCAAACAGAGCGGTCCGAAGCAGAGTGACCCCCCAGGGCTGGACATTAATGAAACGGTGCAAGGTGACCGTCTGCCTGCTCTCTCGGCGGGGGGAGGGGGGGGGGCTCTCCAGATGAAAGAGGCTTTTGGCACACATCTGTTTTTATAAATGCAAAAGAATGTGTATGTAAGCTGTAGTACCAGGACTCCTTAGGCTTAGTGCCCCCCCCTCCCCCCTCCGTTCTCTCACACCCCACCTCCATCCTCTCTCTTTTTTTAAGTGCCACCTTCAATGTAAGCAGTGTACCTTCTTTCTTTAAAAAAAAAAAAAAAAATGTGATTGTGTGCTTTGACGTGGATGGATTAACTTTTTATAAATTATTTTCTTTTTCAGTTCTCACATTCTGGTGACTTTTTAATAAAAGTTTAAAGCACTGCTCTGGTCTGAATAGAGTTCCCAAACATGTCTAACCTCCAGCAACATCTGCTACACCACAGTGTAACTGTTAAAGTGCCCCCCTGCAACAAGCACTCCCCTAGTGGATGAAAAAATACCATATTTAATCTGTATGGTATTTCTCACATCTACTAGGAGCAGAGTGTTGCAGGGGAACTGGTTAGCGGCTGGAGGTTAGACATGCTCTATTGGGATAATAGGTGTGCTTTAAACATCTGAAAACTATCCCAAAAAAGTCCCCAAAACAGGATAACCGAAACACATTTTTTATTACCAAGTCATAGAAAAATCTAAATAAGAGAACACAACTGTAGACTACCTTTATATTACTTTAGTTTAGTTCTTGTTTAGTACAATTGAACAGATATAGTCTAGTTAGTTAAATAGGCCTCCCAGTTTTCGCCTTGGTCTTTTGATGTGGTGTTGTGAGAGCACTGGGTCAATCTTGACGTGAGTTCAGGGTTTGTTATTTCAGAGTGACTAGAAGGCTCTACAAACCTCTTTCTGGGGGTTCCTTGCTTGGTAAAAAAAAAAAAAAAAAACTCAGATAAATAAACAGGTTGTCAGGGTCTGACGAGTGAAACATATTTTCGAGGCCTGGCGGTGACTTTTGAGTCACTGTTCGCTGGGGGAGGGCGGGGTTATCAAAATCCTGGGCTATGAAATGATACTCAAAATGTAGCAGGCCTTTCTGTACACCCCGACATGGGGCACCATTTCTTGCATGGTTAAACTAAGCAGCAGTGTTGAAAGCTAAGAGTTTAAATTTTTAATCCGATTGCTAAACATACATTTTATTAGAACTATGCATATGAAGTATAGATGTAGTGTTTATACTGGAGTATAAAGTGTAGGGTTCTTTATTTAATATTCTGTATTTATTCATATTCTAGTCAATATTATTGCTGTACACAAGCAGTCAAATGCACATTAATAATAGTTAAACTCTCTTGCAAGGCTTCTTGTTATGGACTTTGAGTGGTTACCAACTCTCCAAATATGTTTAGCGTTTAGTCTCAAAGTGTTATTACTGATTTTTTTTTATCAAATGTTTAAACTTCAAAGACTAGACTTTCTAGCATGGTACAGATTCCGATCAGCACTCAAATCTGAACAGGGTCTGGTCTCAACTGGTTAAGATTAGCGACGGTCTGTACCCTATGATTTCAGCTATGCCCACTTTGGCACACAAAGTATTGGCTCAAAACCACATTTGTCATTAAACAGCACTTCAGTACCTAATGGATCACACATGTCAAGAATTATCAGTAGCTACAATGCTGAAGTGTTAGCTAATACACCAGATTGGCAGTTCCTTGCCCCTGACTAGGCAAAGATGGATTATTGTAAAGCTTTGCTTGTGGCCCTCTCTGGTTGTACACTAGTGTGAATGCCTGTTTTATGACTAAAAACTTGATTACTTCTCTTGATAAAGGTGACCATGTGGGTTGGATACCAGAAAAAATCACACCAGCTGTGGCAAAACAATGAATTATGCCTAGCTTTGGATCACCATGGTACTGCCATGGTTTGTATTGGTTTATAACATTGTAATATTACCCCAAAGATACATCCATTACTTAATGATCTTCAGTGGCTACAGGACATGGTATGGCCAGCTACAATGGTATGAGGTTGCTATTGGTAAATTGGTACCACAGTGGAAGCAGCACAATGACCAGATATACCCAGGTAATCCATTGCCATATCATGGCACTAAATTAGCATCAGTATGCTGCCATATCAGAATATTTGCACTAGTCATACAGTCAGGGGAGCGCCAGTTCGAGTACTGACCGTGCGACTTTGTCGGTGTCCACTGGGGATTCTCCAGCCATTGTTTCTGACTGCAAAATTGCCAGGGACCGTACTATAGGGACACCTACAGGGCTGACTTTTGTCTGATAGCTCACCAACCTCTGCTACAGAGCTCCTGGGTGCAGAGAGGCAATTGGCTTGGGGATCGGAAGACAACCCCTGATCTTCAGCGGTTGCTGAGGGTGTTACTGTAGTGAAGTACGTAACTGGACATTTTAAATGGACGATAGCTTGGGGGTTAAATAATTGGGAACACTCCTTTTATAAAAATATACAAGTAAATAAACGTTTAAAAAGTGCTCACTGTATGAACTTAACATCCGTCCTCCCACTGCTATCTGCAGCCTAGGTATGAATACCGTATATAAGTTTAGTTTTAGCTCAATGCTGTCTTACATCCCTTTATTAGAATTGTTAACTTTGTGGACCTCCGCTGGAAGTCTCTTCTGTGAATGGCTGGCTATGCCGTGTGGTTTCCTGGCGTCAGGTTGTTTGGGTAACCCCAGCCAGCATGGAGAGGGCTGGGGGAGTGTTTTGGTTTCAGGCAGGCTGTTTGCGTCGCTGCCAAGGAGAAGCAGCGAGAGGTTTGTTCACAGAGCTGAGCTGGAGCCAGCGCAGCAAACTGGGGAGAGATGTATCCACAGAACAGGTCAGGGGGTCAGAGCGTTGGGATGGAGACAGAACTGTTTGGCTAGAGGATGCTGGGACAGTGGGGGTCTTAGATAGAGGGGTGCACAGTGGGCCGTAGCAACGGGGAGAAACACCAAAATAAACCCCCCACCAATTTGTGACCATTGCTTGTTAGCAATTGTTTATTCATGCTATGGGGCTTTGATAATATTTAGGTGATTTTTTTTTTTTTTGTGCACGGAACCTTCTGTTCTTAAGTTCAATATTGAGTAACATAGTGTCCAGCTGGTCTAGCTTATTGGTAGTTTGAACGAGGATGGCAATGTATAACACACGACAAGCTTCTGTGTAGATTTCACAAAGCATTTAACACTGTTTTAATGCTAATGTTAAACAACTAGCAAAAAACAGCTTGGATGCATCGGGGAGATCCTCGTCAGCTAATTCTTTATAAACATAAGAAAATGTACAAACAGGAGGAGGCCATTTGCCCCATTTCAGCTCGTCCGGTTCCTATTAGCTGATTGATCTCAGAACATTGTCGCATTGGGTCTTAAAGGATCCACGTGGTTCAGCCTCAACATCGTGACTAGGTAACCTATTGTATACACTCACCACTCTGTGTGAAGAAGTGTCTCCTTCCCTCTGTTCTAAGTCTCCAATTAATTTCCAGAGAAACAGCCCAAGAAAAGTAAAAGACAGAACAGAACTAATCAGTAAGCCTAACTTTGATTTTGCTTTTCTCAAATGCCAAAAGTACTTTAGTTTTTTTCTTCTACTAAAAGAGCTACATTTTGTTTAATCATAGCGTGTGTAATCTTGACGTATTTAAAACACAATCAGATTAGATTAATGAGTTAAGGCTGCCAACAGTAGTTACAGGTGGTGCTTAATACTTCAGACTAAATATTTTGCTGTGCAGTTGTTCTGGAGCCTCCAGTGACACTGATTCTGAGCTTCCTCCAGGTGGGTTTGTTTCCAAACAGTTCAAACCACACAGGAGACCTACTTCACAGTGGGGCAGATACACACTGCCTGTGTGGTCTACTGGACAGTGCTGAGGATGGGGGATGGTAGCAGTGTGGTATACTGGACAGTGCTGAGGACTGGGGAGATGGGAGCAGTGTGGTATACTGGATAGAGCGGAGGACTGGGGAGATGGGAGCAGTGTGGTATACTGGATAGAGCAGAGGACTGGGGAGATGGGATACAGTGTGGTTTAGTAGACAGAGCTGAGGACTGTGGAAGTGGCAGCAGTGTGGTCTAGTAGACAGAAAAATCCAATCCCAGTTGCACTGGTAAGTGATCCATTGCTGTGCTAAAGCTAGAAAACCCAGCTGTAAAACCGGATCCAGGCTCCCTTTACCCCACACGCAGTCACAGAAATACACACACACTGGAAGCAATGCAGATTTGGGCAATTGGAAATTATTGGGGAAATAACAAGTTGAGTATAATATGTAGAGTAGAAGGAGGGAGAAAGAAAGAACTTGAGTCAAGCTACTAACTAGCATTCTGAGTCAAGCTATTGATGTCAGTCATATTGTAAATATTTTTTTCATTGTATAGAATTTTATTCACTAATAAATGTTCGGTCCAGTTGCATAGGTTACTGGTGCCACATTGTGGGTTAAATTACTACTTCATGTAAGAAAAACCAAACCACTATAACTAATGCAAACTGACATCAATCTGTACAAACTGTGTTTAATGAAGCAGCGGTGGATATTTTATTGCTAAAGTATGGTTCAGGACAAACAGTCCTCTTTAGATGGAAAACAGCGTTTAGGAAATTCCATTGAAAAGCGGGATAGAAAGCGATACATGGAGACTGAGTGAGGAGGAGGGAGGCGGGGGGAGTGTGTTACACAGATACATTACCCACCACTGCAAGAAAGCTGACAACAAAATAACATGACTTGATGTTTGGAAGCATTTCCAGGGACATAAAATATAAAGCTAAAACAGAGACTCCTTAATACTGTTACAGTACAACTCTGCTCTGCACTTTGTTAATCATAAACCTTCAGAGTCCAAGTGTGCCTTATTAGTTCCAGATCATGAAAAGGTATGTATGTGTGTGAATTTCTTCCTGGGATGTCACTTCCTGTGGGGCAGCTCACAGGATCACCGCTAGAGAGCATTGCACTAGAGAACAGGAAGTGATTTTGTACCAGGAAGTAGCTGCAATAGTCATACTTCCGCATATACTGGTAAAGCAACTTCCGTTCAATCTTCTGATGTTAACAATAAACGACGCGCACAGGATTGCAAAAGCTTCATGCACAGCTCCATCAAGCAAGTTAGAAAAGTTGCTGAAGCTGTATCTCCAGCTCCGTCTGCAACTAGTGTGTTTATTTTCATTTCTTTCTTTTTTAGTTTCCTTTTTTTAACTCAACATTGCTCAACGGAATTTTAAAATGTTTCAGTTTGCATGTGTTACCGTCTGCCGTTACTTTTATGTGGTGCATAATGTGTTTATAACTAAGTTGGCAATCTGCAGGCCATTTAACACTTTCCCACTTGCCAGCAAAGAAAATGCTGACATTTAATTGGCATTCCAGCCTACTTTAATTAGGCATTTGTTGATCTTGTATGTGTGCTGCGTCTTTAATATGAAGTCTGCTGTGATTATGTATGAGTGTGTTGTGTTTTATATTGTAAAGCGCTTTGAGATGTGCTACATAAACTGCTCTATATAATATAGATTATTATTATTATAAAAGTACTCTCCAAACTCATCAAATTCCTTTTTCTGTTCGTGTCAAACAAAGACAAGGTGACAGCAGAAATTAGGTTAAGGGCTCACTGTTTTAAATCCTTGAAGAATAATGACAAGCTGCACAGTTTAATAGTAGGGTGTAAAGTTCAGAGTTCCAATTCTTGAAGCTTGCAAATCTGTTTTGTATATAAGAATAGCAATTAATACAAAATTGCCATTATTATTAAAACAATTGCACTGTGAGCACTAGTAGATATTTGCATGCCATGAATTTATGTCCAGTCCTCATCAAGACCATGCACTACATTATATAAACGTATAAACTCTGTATGGCAAGACCATGCACTACATTATATAAACGTATAAACTCTAAATTAAGTGAATAATACTAACCTTGTGTAGAATTGGATGCAAAGCCTGCAAAACTTTGGAGACCAAAACTTTGACTCAGGGCTGTCTCGTCAAGCTTGAGCTTTAAAACCTTGATCTCATTTGACAACTCTTCGTTTTTAGAAATTGGCAAATCAAGGGCTGATGGCTTGGGCTTTGAACAATAATCGTGGCATTGCACTGCACAAGTACAGTCCATTTCTGCTTCTGGATCCTGTACTGGCTTTTCTCTTTGGTCCCACACACCGAGCCTTCGGCCGGCAAGGAGTTCTGATTCCAGTCAAACGGAACTGGAGCAGCACCTTGATGCAGCCTTCGACGACCCCTGGTATTGGGTCAAGTAGTTCTTTGCTAACAAAATGCCGACTGCAAACTTTGGTGTGCTTAGTGACTGTGAATTTCTCTCTTTGAATGTTTGTAAGCCACGTATTTCTCATCACTTCGTGCATGGGAAATGTGTGAAAACTTACTAATGAATTGTACCGTGCTGAAGCGGAGAATAGTGATCACTGCCGTGTCCTTGTTATCGCGAATAATTAAAGGTTTTCACAGTTGTGCCTGAAGTACAACTCATTCTCTTTCTCTCAGCAAGTAAAAAATCAAGCGATACATCTTTGTAAATCGTTTACTACAACAGACAAAATGTAAACAGGATTTCAAATACGCTGTTCAGTTGCCGTAAGCTGGGATACCAGTATAGCTGATAGTAGCATAGTCTTTATTGCATTGTTTCAAATTAAAGCAAAGAAAATACAACCAAAGAACCAAAAGATCTACAACAAAAAAGGAAAGACAGGGATAATGTTGTCAATGCTGACAAGTATGTCAGTAACATACATTCAAAATTAGAGCTACAGTGTATCAATATGATGAGACAGTTGATGATCATGACATACCAACAGTATGTATAGAATAGTATAGAATAATAATAACCAGGTTTCATGACAATCTGATAAGTGATTATCCAAACACATGCACAAAATGTCACAACAACAAGGAAGAACAAGGGGAATAATGTATGTCTAAATGCTGAACAACAGATATGTCACGTAACATACAATTCACAAAAAGTATAACAAGTCACTACAGTGATATCAATATGAGGTCAGAACCAGTTAGATATCATATAAGACCCAACAGTATGTTAAATAAACGAATAAGTATAGAAAATAAATATAACAGAGTTTCATGAGATATAGAGATAGATGGATGGTCGGACAGACACCGATATTATCAATAATTTGTTAAACCATGTTAATTGGATAAGTGGCTCTCCAGATATGCAGAGGAATCTGTGAAGTGTGGCATACTGTACGTACAACCGCCTCCACTATATCCCCTTGGCAGGGGGTTTCATACACAGCTGCTGATTAATAAGAGGCTTTAAAAACCTCAGCACTCCTTAAACTCCTCAGCTAGTTAAAGGATGTTTTATGACTAAAATCAAGTTCAAATCAATATTTCTTACACTGTTTTTAAAGAAAATAACAGCTTTGATTTATGAGTTAAAGCTTTGTGGATATGTGAGCTCAATTAACTTTAAATTGGAAGAAAGACTTGGAGTAAAATCTGAGTTCATGGAATAAATAAAGCAGCTGTGGAGCCATTTGTATTCTGATCCACAAGCGCTTAGTTTATCGCATGAAGCTGAATCCAAGCTAACTGTTATTGAATAGTGTGTGTGTGTCTCTGCTCTACAGGCCAAATTTTTATGAGCTACCTTGACTTCCTGTTGCCCCCTACTCAGCTCAGTTCAATGGCAGTTTGTTGGCATGAGCACAGTCCAGTTGAAGCTTTCCTTTATTATAGTAATAGTTATTGTACCAGGAAGTTAACCCTTTCTGTCCATCACTTCTAGCAAGGGCTAAACTACTTTACTTTCAGAAGATCATTTCTGTGCTCCTTTATTGTTTATTCTGTCTGACTTACCAATCACAAATAGTTTCATTTTGAGTTTCTCAGGGTTGCAGTGATACTCGATATATATTTTCCCCCTCCCTCACCCACCCCCTCTGTTACCTGACCCTAACCCACCACTCTCTAGTCTATAGCGGGCACAGCAGGCGATGTTGCTTCTGGCTCTTTATTGTAAGCATTCAGAGCAGAACTATCCCAGGGCCTTTTAGCCTCAGGGGACCCGTCTTCAATTTCAAGCACAAAGTGGCTGATGGTTCACTGCTGTGTAAAGCTGTATGGACACACTTTGACTGAATAAGAGGGTCATTAGAGACTGTTGTTGACTAATGTACTGCAGAACACCCTCTTGTGGTTGATTAGTGTAATGATCTGTCTCCTTTGTACAAATGATACAAGTATAACTGCCATAGTCCTGATGGCTCTCGGTAATACATTTGGCCCGTTTAATATTTCCAGCCCTATTTCCCATATTTTCACTTTTAAATTTTGAGGTGAAATTAAAATTCCAAGTAGACCATGTTTTTGGCTAATGCCTGATAAACTGGTGTGACAGGTCGGCTTTGTGGTGACGTCACCAGACCAGGAAGCGGACACTGGCAGACAAGCACTACAGGTTGAAGCACTGGTGTTTCATTCAACAAAAAATAAATAAATATACAGATAAATATACAAAAAAACACTGCTCACCAAGCAAAATAAAAGTTTAAACAAAAACAAATACCTCCACCCATAACAGGTACCGCGCTGGTCCTTCCAGCACGCGTCGCAATTGTATTTTCTTTCTTTACGTCTCTCTTGCTCTCTCAGATCCTCTTCTCTGAACACCCACCCTGCTATGAGCGGCTGCTGTACTTTTATACACGTGACCATCTCCGAATTATCAAGAAATGAATCAATCCGGAGACAGCCACATCCTGCACGCGTTTAGAGGAGTGGGGCTTTAACCCCATTCCCGCTGCCAAACAATAACAAAACACCACCCGTTCTTAAATCCCAAACAATACATTTAAATGCAGCAAATCATAGCACTATAATCCCAAAATAATAAACTTTTAGAAAGCCCTACCCCATTATTTACATGCAGATCTCTCCTGCCTTGCTACACCTGGGTTCTTTGTTGAGGTAGGATCAGTTCTGAAGTGTACGTCTTACTTTCTTATAGTTTTACCTCGGAACATATGGTTGAGTGTTTTGGAATTTATGGAAGACTTTTGTAAACTGTACATTAACTCCAATCTCCTCAGAGTAAATGCTTTCAGTACCATAGATGGCAGGTGTTAGGGAAAAAAGATTGAAAAAGCAGCTGAGACAGTCTGACAGGTGGACTTTTAGGCAGGAAATGTGTATGTAATACTGGAGCAGGTATTCATGTAGTCCAGGCCAAGTAACACAGTTAATCTACAAACATTGTTTTTCTGCATTTCTTCCAGAATCAGTGAATCATCTGGAAGATGGAGCGAGGCAGCAAGCTCTCCTGCCCAGGCCGCTGGCTCGGACTAGAGAATATCTCTCAAGTAAGAATCTGTTGCCATTGCTCAGCCTTTTCTGTGGACTGACATAGCTCCAACATCCAATGATGTCTCTCGCCTTCCACCACCCTCTCCCCTTGACCTCCAGTAACCCTTCCTCAGTGATGGCACTGCTCTTGTTTTTAGGTTGCACTCAGAGCTGCCATGCTTGGTGTTCCGATTCCCCATCATCTCAATGCATCTGTCCTGCTCACAGTCAAACCTTCTTAAGGTCAAACACAGTTATCAGTTATATAACTGATTTCCATCCCACTTAATATCGCTTATCTATACTTTGAGGATGGGTTAACAGTATCTTCAGAAATAGAGTAAAATACAAATATATATTTTAGCTGTTTTGAGCTATCATTTTCCTTAAAAACTAGAGCATGTCTGAAATGTGTTTCTTGCTCCCTGGGATCCTGCTCTCAGAGGGGAGCAGGAAACCTTGCAGACCCAAGAGCTTTGGGGAGCAGCCTTGACCTCTGTGACTCAAGCAGTCTGTCTGAGTCCTCGTCGGCTGCGTCTTTCTCTGGCTCTGAATGCTTTACAAGGTTCCGCACGCAAACCCCCCCCACACTGACTCGCACACAAAGAGCTTTCAAATGACATGCTCAGGATACTTGACTCTTTTTAAAACGTATTTAAAGCAGACCACTATATGCAGAGAGTGTCAAATATATATGTTTGAACTTGTATGTTTGGGTCACCGTTAGCTTTTGAATTACAGAATCGTAATGCTATACATGTGTTTTTTTCAACCTTTTTACCTGCAGCGTTGTATAATTGCACAAATAGGCATACTTGCTGCTTTTTGAGAAAATCCATTAGTTTCATATATAAGCCCATGGGCCTGTTTCGGGTTATAAGTGCCCCTAAATCTGAGATCGGGTCAGACACAAGGCTTAAGGGCTCAGATGTTTTTACGTCTCTACACCAAGATGTTAAGTTGTGGTAGTACCGATGATAAAGACCACATTAAAGCATTGTAAATAGATTTGTGATAGAGCTTTTTTTGTTCAATTATACTGTTTTTCAAAATAGCCCCATACACAAGCCCTTATCCATTTTTAGACATTATTGACACGAAACTTAGTATTTGTTTGCAATCATAATGCATTCCTTCTGCAGTCTTTGTAAACTCATTTCTGGGTGCAAATCAAAATGGAATATTTTTCAGGAGGCATTCACTTCACAAGTTTGGATCCAAAGTGGAGCCTTATTTCCAGATACCCATAGCTGATGAATCCTTCTGTTTCATAAATTCAAGTGCATATTTTTGCTTCCTGGCATGCATTTTGAATGCCCCCATGAACTGCAGATATTTAAATAGAGGTCCTATTGAAAAGGCTTTTATTGCAGCGTGATTTAGGAATAAAGATCAACTACTGTTAAAGAAAACTACAACTGTGCTGAATTGTTTAATCAATATCAAACTATTTCAGTTGTCAAAAACGATTTTTAAAAAGCAGTCTTGTAAATAAGGGCACATTATTTCAACCAATGACAGTTAGACTAAAATGCCAGTATATTTTATTCTGTTAACAAAAGCCTTTTGTTCCTGTAATCTACCATGACGGAATGCTGGTGAGAGGCCTCATCGCTTCAGCCTTGAAAAAATATGGGTTAGAGGAGATTTAATTGAAGTTTCTAAAGCCATAACCGCTGTATAGATAACCCAAGTCAATACTTCAAACTTAACAGAGAGTAGGACAAGAGGGCACAAAGTAAAAGTTCAAAACAAGAAGTTAATAAATCCATAAAATAATTTACCAGGTGAAATACCTTCTGGCTTATGAAACTAGTGTTGCCTAACCCATAAGACAAAAGATTATATAGATCAAAGAATTGTCAGTCAGTGTTCTGAGGGTATGTTAAGAATATCTGTACAGGTTTTGTTACCCTATTGTTCTGAAGCTGTATTCAGATTTTATGTATAACGAGTCGCTTTTTTATAGAAACAAACACCCACCCATTCTTTCAAGAAAATGTTGCTCAGAAAAAGTAGTATGTGCTTGAGTCCCTGAGTGTCTCCCCTGGTAAAAGCATGGCTGCATGGCGTGCAGGGTGAGTCATACAGTCAGGGGAGCGCAGGTTCTTGTCCTGGCTATGTAAAGTCACCGGTCTAAGGGAGGCAAAACGGGCAGGGACTGTTTCTCCTCATCGTGCTACAGTTACCTCTACTGGCCAAGAGCCTGATGAGGTCAAGCGGACACCTGCAGGGCTGGCCTTTGTCACCCAGAGGCCGGTAGCTTGCTGAGTTCCCAGGTGTAAAGAGGCAATTGGCTTGGTTGTGGGACTGGGGGATGCCCACTGGCATTCACTTCTCTTGAGCTATGTGGAAATTGCTGCAGGAACATCACACACTTAGCTAGATTCCATCAGATGAGCTAACCAGCCTCTTTTCCAGCCCAATGTTTGACATTCTGATGCAAGCTCAGTATTTAGGGGATTAGCATGTCTGTATAATTCTTTCTAGAGGGAAATAAGACTCACAGCAGAGCAGATGCAATAATGACATTCTTTATAATTAACTTCATTACGTTTGCCTGAACTCGTCACCCTGTGGTTTTTCTAATTAAGCTCAGGTGAGCCTAATTACCTCCCAGTACAACTTGGCACGGCCTGTCCTGGTCTTGTTTAATTAGAATTGTGAGTTTCCTTCTGTTTTTGTTGCAGGCTGTTTGAACTGCAGTCGAATCACTGAGCTGACCAATAAACTGAACTCGCTGGAAGACAAGGTAACCAGAGTCATTCTTAAAGGAGTGCATTTGCAAAGCAAAATAAAGCACTGCCCATTTTTATCATTATGTGTAAAGCATTAAAAAAAACCTTTTGAATGCTAGGACTTTATTGCGCTATGAAGACCTGTTTGCCTTTTTGTTCCTGTTTTGTAGGTCCTGTTTCTCTCCACCGCCCCCGCCACCCCCCAAGGAAACCTGCTGGGGGCGCTACCTGTGCAGGGAGTCCCTGGGATCCAGGGGCCAACAGGTATGGCTGCTATTTCTTTGGGGTTCAGGTGACAGACTGACAGCAGATTTTATCATCTCTTGTGAGTTGAAAATTCTCAGTCATCTGCTGCAGGGGCTGTATCTCCCTTTTGGATGTTGGTTTCAGTAAGGTTGGGTAAGATAGCATACCTGGCTGATATTTGGTGCTTGGTTGGCAGGTGCTTCCACATCCAACAGTGCAAATTCTATGTTATCTAATTATCTGAGGATGTCTCAAACATTCTGGAGAACAGCCATGTTTACAGTTATATGGCAGGTTTTTTGTCCAAGTTTGGTTCATCTTGATTTTTTATATTGTATTGTATTGACTGCCGTTCGTCTTGATTTTTTTAATTGATTTTTTGTATTGTTTTGTATTGACTGCCAAACTGCTTCCAACTGGTGCTCTACTGTAAGATAGATTTGAATCCAGGCCTCCTAAGCTGGTTTGTGGGCCATCCCAAGTCATTGATACAAGACTAATGGCAACAAAAGTTTACCAATCACTTCTGGAGGACTGATGATCAATGGCACCCTCTGTTTCCACTGTCCAGCCAATCCTGTCTTTCCATCTCCGTCTGCTGAGTTTCTCTGGTCAAGCCGTCGCACTTCAGCACCTTTCCATGTCCTCCCTGCCCCTAGACCAGTTACCTGGCAGGGACGGCCTTGAGATGTTTTCATAAAGAGCTGCTTCTCAGCGTAAAAGCTTTCCCCTCAAGGACTGACTTTAACTTTCTAAAATTATAGACCCCTCTTTTTTCTCTTTAAAACACTGGCCAAAAAAGAAAGTGCGAAACAGAGGAGGCAGCCAGAGGGAACAGCATTAAGAGAACTTAGTAACCAAAGCAAATCATCCGGAACTTCAATCACGAAATAAAGGTGAAACTTTCACAAACTCAATGAAATGAAGCAGCTGAAACGCTCGGCTAATAGTTTCACAAAAGGACTTGACTCTGTGGTTTTGGTACGTGAGGCAGTGTGAGTTTTGTGACACACTACTGACCCCTACAGGTAAGATGAAGTAATGGGCTCTGAGCTTGTAAAGAAAGCACTTGTCCCAGAGTTCCTTGTTACAGCTCTTAAACATTATTAAACTCTCGGTGCTGCTCAAGGTAGCAACACTAAAAGAAACGTAATGCATTCAACTGGTCTTTTTTCACTTGAAGACATTGACAAGACTCCTAGCTGAAACATTTTGAGTGTCTTTAAGTTTCTTTTAGTATTTCTAACCCAAATAAATGATTTTCACTCGCCACAGCCATGAAACGTCTCCATTTGCTATGGTGAACTGGGGGATGGGGGGGGAAATACATTTGCAGCCAATTAATCACTTGTTTACTAAATAGATAATCGTCTGAATAGATAATTGTCTCCTATTCAAATGATTATTATAAACGAGATCTCCCACAAGAGTACCCCAATATGTGCATTAATGCCAATGCAGAATCCCCGGGTGGGACAGTTGCTCTTCTATCTTCAGAGTCATCACTTACCCTGCGGACACAGACAGGGGCCCCCAGTCTCAAGTGCTGCTTTGCACAGGCTTAGATAGCTTCCAATGTTGTCAGCTCCTTTGCCTTTCAGAACCATGGCTGTAACTAGCTATGAGGACACAGAAGTCCTGTCCTCGGTTGACCAATGTTGATGCTCATCTAAAACAACTGGTAAATTCAAAAGACTGCTTCATTTCTCTGTTGGTTTGCTGTGTATCATATGTGGAGGTTGAATAGTAAATACCAAGCAGTCATACCAGTACTGCCAGCTTGAAGCCTAAGTTTGACCTCGGTAGAATGGCAGCTCTGGTTATGGCCCTGCTTGGAACTCTCAGTAGAGATTACCGTGGAAACGGCTGGCCCGAGTTCCAGGGATTCTATTCTTGTCTTCTACAAGATAAACAGCTTTATCTTGACAACCTTCAGGGAGGAAGTTTGTCATGGTGGACTGAAGGAGTCTCCAGGAAACAGCTTGTCTCTTCCTGAGGAACTGTTACTATGCTGACACAGTACATTCTATTATTATTGATGAGCAGATTTACATTTTCCTGTATTTTGCAACCATATTGTGTTGCTTGTAATCATCCTGTTGGTCAAATATGATATTGCAATTCTTTTTCTCTGTATATATATCAAGGTTTATTGGTTTACAACAATTGAACACGCATACAGAAATCATGGTTTTGATTCATAAAACATTCCTTTTGCAGTCATTTTTTCGATTGAATTGATTTTTCATTAGATTGTTTTTCAGTGTTTATCTTTTTATAAATGCATTCAAGTTAGTTTTACATTTGTTGTTTCCCTCCGTTCTGAATGTCATTAGATCCCGTTCGGCATGTCTGTGCAATCCAGCTTGAACACATGAAAGAAAGTCATTTTGAAAATCGTTCTTGAAAATAATTTCAGCTGTGGGTAACAGTGTCCAATTCATATTGTTTCTACATTTCTAAACAAATTGTTTTGTATTAAAGGTGCTCAGGGAGAAAAAGGCCAGGATGGACGTCTTGGGAGAGATGGTATGTAGATCTTGAACTGGTTCTCGTACTGGGAATATTGTACTGGATCCTGTAGCTCTAGAAACTGAAACTCAAAATTATACCTCAAAATGCCCCATCTCTGAGCACTAGGCATAGCAGTATAATATCAATCCACAAGGAACTACAGACTAGAAATATTAGCTAATTTATTTTATGCTGATTTCTGTTCCAACAATACGCCACACGTGTTAAATACGCCCTTGGTGAATGCATCTGATTAAAAGTTGAAAAAAGTATTCTCCAGATGATTAAAGCCATAGCTCTGCACAGAAAACACAGGATACAGCAAAGGTAAAGTAAGATGTCTTGCAATAAAGAAAAAAAAGCTGTCTTTGAAACTTAACTGGATATGGTTTGTTAAAGAGCTTAAAAAAATTCCCAGCATCCTGCTTTAAAAGCAGGTATAATTGGGGGAAAAAAAAGATGCAGTATGTAATTTGATTAAGGTACAGTACAGCATAATAAAAAAAACATGACAAACCTTGGTAAACTGTGGGAAATGCACAGTGGAAACACAAAAATGGGAAAAACATGCAAATTTACTGTAGTGAAACTTTTACTTTTAGGTTAACACTATTCACATAGAAAAATATCTTCATGCATATGGAATACTAATGGTGTTAAAAGAACCCCTTTGTGTAAATAGTTCTCTAGCAAACTAAAGCGACTGAGTACCATTGTGAGTTCTCATTTAAGGACCATGTCTATACACCTTAGGATGGTTTTCTAGCATTGTCTATTTGCTGTTACATATATTCCCCATCCCTCTAATCTGCAATAGAGTAGCAAGCATTGAGGGTCTGTTGCTTATTATGTGCACAGATCGTATGACTCCCATGCTGTTCTGGTTTCAAGCCATGTACTGTAATGACTGCAAAGAGCAAAGTTGAATTAACATCATTTTTACAAAACCATGGCGATGTGTTATTCAGGGTGTGGACAACAAATAAAAAGCACCTGCCATCTGTAGCACACACTTGCAAAAAGGACGTCAAGCTGCATCTCCCTGTTTTAAGTCGCACATCCCTCAGTTGTGCCCGTGCCCCATGTGTCTGCTCTTGACAAGCTTTCCCCCGATATTTCTGTATTTTGAAAAGGCAATTCTTGCTGTGCCATTTGTTGTTAAATGTTTCAGTCAGTGCCTTCATCAGTGTAATTACAACTTTGCTTAGGTATTAATTTAATCAACATAAACCTAGTCCGGATAATGCCACAGCTGTTTTCTAAAGCATTTTACAGTAGCAGGGACTCTAGTTGAGTTGAATCAACCACTCATTAATTGGTGCTGGTGATTGATGCTATACAGGGTGATTCCCAGTGGCTGTAAAAAACAATCTAAGGGTTGCTTATGACATAGGTTGGCCAAGTCAATACCTGTAACTGTACAAAATTTCACTGATGAAGACATCTGTCAACTTGACTTTATTCTCTACAAATGAGAGTGGCACCATGAAGACTAAGAAGTAGTTACTTGTTTGAAACAGCCTCAATGTTCAGCCCCTGCTGAGCGGTTCTTTGAAGTCTGCTGTACCCGTGTTGCGGTGCTATGTATCTCATTATTGCTTTCCTCCTTGTAGGACTTCAAGGGCTTCCAGGGCTTCCAGGTTCCAGAGGGCCACCGGGCCACAGTGGCCCCAAAGGAGAGACAGGGTTGCGGGGGCCCATAGGGGCCCCGGGGTCAAGAGGGATGAGCGGACCAGTAGGTAAGAGATGCTTTCCAGACTTAAGTTTAAAGAATTTGTAACCTATTTGTAGCCCAGCTTTTTAAAAGATTGGATTTTGACCCTTTGATAATGGGGTTCAGAATGTGGCTTTACTGTCCCAGCCAGGCCTAGCGCGAGGAGGGGACCTGTGGGGAATTATAAGCTCAAGGGATAACCAGCTTGTTGCACAGGGAGTGTGAACTTGTGAATTCCTGCACCTCGCTGAATCAGCTCAGTTTATCTTTATTGGGGTATCCGGGGTCAGGCAGTGGAAAGTCTGCACATTAACACTGTAACAAGGCTTTAGGAAGTTCCACACTAACGATCTGTCTTAAATCTACTGCTATGTGTGGTTTTTTAAAATAATTATTATTATTAAGTAATTAGCTAATGGGCTTTAAATATGCTGTTATTTTAGTGGTAATTCAAATGTAATTATGTATAAATTTGCACATGATTTCCCAGTTGAATCCATGTAAAATTCATATGAAATACAGTCATTTAAATTTTTGGTTTGTATATCATTTTCTGTGTAAGTCACCCTGACTTTTTTAAACGGACCCCATGGCCTCAAAAAGGAGCCAGGTACAGCTGGTACACAAGGGTGTTTACCATTAACCCTTACCCCCGGCAACAAATCAGTAAGACCTTCCGTCAAACAAATGTGGTATTTCTGAAATGCTGGAGTTGCTCTGGCAACATACAGCGGCTGCACTTCTAGAAAAGACATTTGTAGACGCTCTGTTGGGGCCACAACATGTGATGACTGAAACAGAGGATGGAAAGGGATCAGTTAGTTCAAATAACTGTGATATTTCAGTACTGAACCACGTTTTCCTTTGAGCATTGTAATGTTTTCATTTGTTTTTGCCCATTGTAATAGGTCAAAGTGTTTGGCTGGCTATTGTTAGGATATGGTTTTTCAGTTTATGGAAAATGAAATTGCTTTTGGAACGTCCTCGCTGCTGATTACCTTGGAAATTCTTCCAGCTCCTTAAGGTGATTTGTGTATTTAAAACAGTTAAACAGTTAGTTAAAGAGCTCTGGGAAACCAACAAGCAGAAATATTTCACTCTGCATTAGGGTTTGTGTAGGAAGCTGAAAGAAAAGTTTCTTCCCCAGCTTAGAGGGCTGGGAGAGGCTGGCTTAGATATGGAGTGATCAGAAGTACGTTTAGAACAGAAGGCAAGAAGCGCATCTTTACACTGAGTTATAAATGCATGGAATAGCCTACCAGGTGACTTAGTAGGACCTAAAACACTGGCAACATTTAAAAATAGATTTGATTCTGTCCTATTAAATTAGACCGCTATATTCAGGGTGAATGGTTTGCTAACAAGGGACCAGCTTTGATGGGCCTTTACTCATTCCCAAACTTCTTTTAGGAGATTTGATCACACTGTGCTGGTGGTAATGCTTCCAAATCCAAGTCTCTTTATTTTACTATTGCTGCTCCCCTTATCTTTAGCTTATGGTTCTTAACTTGTCTTTTTTAAATTAATTCAACAGATGCAGGTAGTTCAGATACTACGCTGTAACTGCTGCGTGCTGGTACCTTGGCTGTCCCATGGTCTGATTACAGCTTGCCTATTGTAGTGAGTTTTAACGACAGCACAGTCTTTGATATTTTAGCATGTTCCAAACTGAAGTTTAAATAGTCGCCACTATGTTGTTGCAGGAATACATACAGCAAGGCAGAAAGCTAAGGAAAGCAGTGTGTTGTGTTTTAAACCCAACAGCCTGTTCAGTAAGGCTTTATCTTCAAATTCTGTCCAAAAAAAATAGTGCCACTTAGATTCAAAAACACTTGCCATTTGAAAATCATGATGTACTGAGAAAAGATTCCCCGAAGCAGCTATTCCTAGGAGCTGACGCTTCTAGTGTCTAACCTAAGGGGAGACAGTCATGGGGAGGCGGGTTGCTGGAGCCCCCTTGCCCTTCCTTCCCAGCTGAGTAATGGCATCTGTTTCCTGAGCGAGGAGGTCCTCTCCTTGCCCCTATCAGCCCCTGTTGGCTGTAAATCACTGGGCTGGTATCCCCAGTGCAGCCTGGCTGAGTGAAATAGGGGGACAGCATTCTTTCCATTTCCTGTCACTGGCTTCACAGGTGTGTGTGTGTGTGTGTAAGAGAGAGGGGAAATGTCTGAGATTGAGCTATGACACAGTCTAGGCTAGAACCGCATTCAATTTCCTTCTTGCTGATTGTCTGTCGCGTTTGTAAGGCTGGGGCCACGGGCTGGAATCTACACGCTGATTGGTTGCCTCTTCATGTAGTGGAATAATGTAAAAAGATGGCCTGGTTTCCAGTTTCCCATCGAGCAAAAGGAACCTGTGAATTCCTGCAGCACGCTGAATGAACTTGTTTATCTTCTTTAGAGCATCTGGGGCCAGGCTGTGGAAAAGCTGCACATTAACACTGTAATGAGGCAGTAGGAAGTTCTGCACGAACGATTTGGCTTAAATCTGCTGCTGCGGGAGCTGCTTTGCAGTTCTATTTGTCTGCCACAGATCACACAAAGTGTATAGAAGTAAGAGCCAGTGCCATCTACTGATCGCCACTGGATTAGTTTTCCTGGCAACAGACTTCTGTGCTCTAGAGTGGTGCTAGTGCTTACTAATATAAAGATATCTGGTTTATTCTCATTAACATCTTGCATATACCTTATAGTGTAACCTTCCACACAGGTGTCCTGACCTATAGGTGTCTCCCACACAGGGCCTCAAGGACCCGCTGGACCCCAAGGTCTCAAGGGAGAGAGGGGTCAGCCCGGGCTCCCCGGACCTCCAGGGCCAGCCGGACCAGCCAGCGCCAGGATCCCAGAGTTGGGCTACCCCCGCAACCACGGTGAGGCAAATTGACAAATGAGGGGGAAGTAATAAATGGCACACCTGAGCAAACTAATAACAGGAGAACAAATCATGTTAATGTTATAAAATGAGAAACAAGCACCTTAAGAGTGCTCAGAGAACTTGGATTATATTACCTAGCTGTCTGGTTCTAGTTTTGCCAAATTTAATAGGCGTTTTACCTCTTTCAAAGAACTGGAGTTACTAAAGATGTAAGTGCTTTGAAAATATGACCCATAGAGCTAACTAAAGTTTCCAAGCAAATCTTACCTCCAGACAAGCAAGGGTAAAGCCTGATAAAGCACTCAGTGACTGTACACCATTAAATAGTAAGGGGAAATACTTTTTCACTGTATGCATGCTGTTTGTTTTATAATTCTTTCAATTCTCTAAGCACTCAATCATGAGCTGAAAGCCTTGTGTGCTTCAGGCAAGACGGCGATACAGCCAGTCAGCACTAACTAAAGGCTGAGCTGTCAGGAGTTGATGGCTTCAGCACAGAGATTTAAAAGCTGTTCTGTCTGCTGAGGCTCAAAGCTTGGCCGGGGGTTCTGTTCCAGACAAAAGGTAGCGGGCGGGGAAAACGATTTGAGAGTTTACCAAAATTAGCTGTGGGGGCAGGGGGCCGGCTCTCCCTGTGGGCTTCGACTGTGGGTGGCATAGATCTGTGCCAGTTAGACAAGCGTATTGCAACACACTCTGATGTTTTTATAGACTTGGTGTGAGGGGGAGGAGAGAGCTTCTATACTAGTGGTTGGCACCCAACCATAGCCTTATCTGGAAGCAACGGGGTCTTGGTGTAGACTGCCATCTGGTGGCAGCAAAGCAGAACAGCAAACAAAACTGTTTTACTGCCATGATAACATCAGTGGTAGATATGTATGTTGTTTTAATGTAGATATGTAGTCCTCTAATGGATTGCTTTGGCACAAGTAGCAACAAACCAGACAACCAGATTCTGACATCCATTCTGTTTAGATGTCAGAATCTAGACCCTAAATCCTCCTCCCTCTCTCCCCAGGTGAGACTGAAGACCCCCTGCTGTCCAACACCTTCCTCGATTCTCGAGGGGCTGACCTCCGAGGACCAGAGGGACCGCCCGGAGCACAGGGACCCACAGGTCAGTCAGTTTGTCTGCCTCATTGTACAGCCAACCCCTCCTGCAGGCTATTCTGTCACACTGCAGTTCATATTATATATATAGTATATATATATATATATATATAATATAAGATCATATATATTATATGTATATATATATATATGATATACTCCTTGCTACACTCCACGGTTCGTTGCCCCTTTTACAAGGAGGACCCAGGAAACAGAACTTGATTTAACGTGCAATTTTTTTTTTTAATAAACACACATAACATGAACAAACACAAAATAAACGCCTAGCTCTCACTTGAGCACTAACTACACACCAGCACAGGAACCTAACTAAAACAGGACAGCTAAGCTGTTTACCTGTAACACAAACTAATAATTAAACAATGAACACAATGCACACGTGTCTACATTCTCACATGTTTTTTTTTTTTTTCTCTGGCAGGGAGGAAATTAACCCTCTCCCTGCTCACAATATATACAAACATTTTAAAAGTTTTCATATACTTGTATGCATTTATTTTAGTGTTGGTTCCTACAGGATACCACTCTTGAGTGTTACAGGGGAAATACGTACAGCATCACAAGATAAAACAGGCTTATCAAATGGCACACAAGTTGTGATTGTGAGCGCAGGGTCAGATTGTAATGGCTTTAGTTCCTCTCGTGTTACATCAGTATTGCAGTGTTCTACATTATGTCTGCTGGTGTCACTGGCACAACATTAAAGACTACTAGTTTAGCTACACATTTCCATTAATCTGTTGTGTGTCTTGTTATGGCTGTGTCTTAATGTCTCAATCCAAGTAGACAATGCATGTAATTAATGTGATTTCCTCTGTCCCTGCTTTTTTTTCAGGACCTGCTGGCCCCCAGGGACCCATGGGGCCTCCAGGATCCCCAGGACTGAATGTGAGTTTAGGGGAGGAAGGTATGAGGGTACAGCAAGGGGTGCTCCTGATAATTACCTGACAATTATTGAAACGGGTAACTGGACCCTGTCTGACCTCCACATAGTTTCCTTTGGACAGGTCGGACCATATTTACTGTAACACGGGAAGTAATTTAGAAATACTATTGTGCAGGCTGTGCAGGCATAACAAGCAGTACTGTGCAGGCTGCTCTCTCTATAACTATGCAGGCTGCTCTCTCTGTAACTGTGCTGCTGATGGCTGTACTGTGCAGGTTGTTCTCTCTATAACTGTGCTGCTGATGGCTGTACTGTGCAGGCTGCTCTCTCTGTAACCGTGCTGCTGAGGGCTGTACTGTGCAGGCTGTTCTCTCTATAACTGTGCTGCTGATGGCTGTACTGTGCAGGCTGCTCTCTCTATAACTGTGCTGCTGATTGCTGTACTGTGCAGGCTGCTCTCTCTGTAACCGTGCTGCTGAGGGCTGTACTGTGCAGGCTGTTCTCTCTATAACTGTGCTGCTGATGGCTGTACTGTGCAGGTTGCTGTCTCTATAACCGTGCTGCAGAGGGCTGTACTGTGCAGGCTGCTCTCTCTGTAACCGTTCTGCTGAGGGCTGTACTGTGCAGGCTGTTCTCTCTATAACTGTGCTGCTGATGGCTGTACTGTGCAGGCTGCTCTCTCTATAACTGTGCTGCTGATGGCTGTACTGTGCAGGCTGCTCTCTCTATAACTGTGCTGCTGATGGCTGTACTGTGCAGGCTGTTCTCTCTATAACTGTGCTGCTGATGGCTGTACTGTGCAGGTTGCTGTCTCTATAACCGTGCTGCAGAGGGCTGTACTGTGCAGGCTGCTCTCTCTGTAACCGTTCTGCTGAGGGCTGTACTGTGCAGGCTGCTCTCTCTGTAACCGTGCTGCTGAGGGCTGTACTGTGCAGGCTGCTCTCTCTGTAACCGTGTTGCTCAGGGCTGTACTGTGCAAGCTGCTCTCTCTATAACCATGTTGCTGTGTTCTTATTTAGGGATTACCTGGATCAGCTGGACTCCCGGGGCCAGAGGGGCCAAAAGGAGAGAAAGGAGACCGAGTAAGTCTGTAAACCAGGGAGCGACTGCAGGGAGCCTGAGGATAAGACACGAGATTCCCATTGCAATACAGTGCAAGGCTTTTTTAAAAACTGAATCTGGATAGTGTAGAGGCCAGATAGAACTCAAAATAAAACAGCTGTTATGCAACTGTAAGAGAGACTCGGTTTATGCCACTTAGAACATTACTAATTGAACTCACTCAGAAAGGTTGTTTATTACTGAAAACAATTGTATTGATTTAGATTTGTTTCTTTGACAAGCCTACAATTTTAATCATTAATTTAATCAGCTTCTAAGGGAAAGGGTGGTGTTATAGAAATGCATTCATGCTTGAAAGTGTAGTTAAAGTAAAGAGAACCTTTCTGTGAGTCTGTGTTTTGTGTTTGTTTAATTCTATTGGCTGACAGTAAAAAAAAAAAAAAATTGAATCAGCTCTTGATGGTAGGTAAAGACATTGCTTTAACTATATTGTAACTTTTTGAATTCCTAACTCCAAGCCCAAAAAACACTCCTGGTGAATAGAGGAGAAAACTTAATTCTTTTGAACCTTTTTCTATTTGAAGCTTTTTTTTTCAGAAGCAAATCTAGTAAAGACCATCACTTTGTTGTGTATATTCAGAAAAATGTTCTCCTTTTTGAATGACACCCACATATTCACAGATAACAGGCACACAGACACTAATGTATCAAGGCTTCTTTAAGTCCAATACACTTGTATTCCTTTCTGCATAATTTCCCTAAAATGTCTTTTCAAATCCTTAGGGCAGCACAGGGTATAAAGGAGAGAGGGGCTATCGAGGAGAGCCGGTAAGAACCTGCCTGTCTGCCTCTCATTTATTTCTATAATATTACATGTATCAGTAAAAATGTCTGGTATATACAGGGTTAGAAACTTCCACTAGTCCTGCTGCCAGTCCTGGGTTTCAGAACTCCCCTTGTTAAAGTATATTTTTTAAATGAACAGGTGCCAGGAGTTTGAACAATCAGACACCTGCTAAACTTGAATAAGCCTGTAGGTAGCTGATCATGCAGCTGTAAGGGAATGATGTTTAACAGGTGTTACTCAAACTCCTGGCTATTGAATCATTTAAATATTATACTTAATTCATGGTAGAGTTTCTAACGCTCTATCTACAATACATGTATGCATACATGCCCTCTGAAAGCTGTCAGGACTTAAGAGTCAGCCTAACAATCCAGAAATATAAGCTTAATACGTGTTCACTTTATTCATACACAAAAACTTTTGTTGGCTTCATATTAGCGTGAATATCCTCTGCAGCGGTCAGTGGATACATGACCTTGTCAAGCGGTCATGGGCCTTTGCCTTTGGCTCAGGACGCCTATGGGTGATCAGTTTAGCAAGTAAAGACCATTGCATTGGACAGTAATGCTTATTTGGAATCCCTTTAATTAGAGTTACAGTATATCCCCACATGGTATTGTCTGTCTCCCCAGGGTGCGCAAGGTGAAAAGGGAGAACCAGGAGAGAAGGGTCTACCGGTAAGTGTCATTAAACCAGTGGCTTAGGGAATCGCTGTCCCTATGCAGTATATTAGAAACATGATGGCTGTATGTGGCCATGACCACAGTACATAGAGCTAACTAAATAGTTCCAGTAAATCTTACACACAAGGTGATTAGAAAGTAAGGTTACCACAGCAACGCTCCATATCATAGAAATACATATGATGGTAGGTGATTTTGTTTCAAAGCTGTTAGTGAAGAAAATATTGATCGCTCCTTGCAGATCTTTCCATGCCTTCTACACTACTTCAGGAGGTTAAGTGAAGGAATGCAGCTGACATTGAAAACATGTCAGCCATAGGAAAAGCAGTGATTGGATACTGCGAGTTCTTGCAAAGGAAATTTAAAAAAAAAAAAAGTTTCTCTAAATTTATAAAAAAAAAACTATATATATATATATATATATATATATATATATATATATATATATATATATATATATATATATTTTTAAAAATACTTGCAAAAAGAGTAACTGAATATTGTGAATAGTTTTTCCTTTTACAAGATCTCCCAGCAGGAACGTGCGTATTTTCAATGTAGACTGCATTCCTTCATGACTGAAATATGTAATAAGTTCTGAAATAAATACAATTAAAATCAAAATAATGTGTGCATCTTTCACATTGGAAAATGGGAGCTCTAACAAGTGATGATAATACTTATCAGGTAAGAATTAGTGGAATTATTTTATTTGCACCATGTACTTTAACTTGGTCCAAAACCTTATGTCTGTATATCATATACTTTTTATTTTGTTCAGATAAATAAAATTTGGCCCTGACTTTATATATAATGTCATTCAAATGACTTTATCTTCAAGCTGTATAAGACAAGGATAAACTATTTGAAACTGGAACTACAGTATATCCAAGCTTCCAGCATGAAACCACATAGAACCGTATGCTGTGTTTCAAAATACCGGTGACAGTATTTGTGTGTGTGATGGTTTTAATAATCAAATGTGTTGCTGACCTATTTACAAACCCACTCAATACTACTAGTATATAAAGAGAGTCAATGACGACTCCTGATAATGTCCCTGTGGTTAGTATCCCACTCCTGTTAATCACATTCATCAGTGAACTGATTTCCACCCCACATCATGCAAAATGTAATTAGAAATTCATGTAAATTCTGAAAGAATATTTCAAATACAAACAACCATGTTTTTTTCCAGCACTAAAAAATATACAAATATATGCAGAATATGCAGTACAAATTTACTTACGACTTCCTAGTGCAACTGTGGTTATTCTGGTATTATAGCTGCAAGATCAACTTGCTATTATTTAAAAAGTACTTTTCTTTTTAAAACTTTCTTTCACGTGTCTGCTCTCTAAATACAGCTGGTAACCCAGAATGTAACCAGGGATGTGTTTCCCTACAACACTCTGCCCCTAGTAGATGCAAGAAAGGCCACATTTGTTCAATGTGGATCTTCTTACTGATATATTTCTTCCACTGGGGTTGACGTGGGCGCTTTAAACTTTAAACTACTGAGTTTTGAGTGCCCGGTGACAAAGTTAATCTACACAATAAGAAGATGGTAGTAGTTAAGATGGCTGTGATATTTCAGAGCAGGACCAAGTTTCTGTACGCAGCAGGTTTATTCTGTGGTTTGCTGGTAGTCCAGTTTTTACTCACTGTCGTGTACCTTTCTCTTCCTATCTTGGTGGTGAGCTCTGCTGTTAAAATCCCGGAGCCGTTATTGATTATTGCCCTCTGTTCCATCTGACCTGGCCCAAACCCATCTGTCTCCCCTTGTGAAGAACCGTCTCCATGGCTACCACTCACAGTCGCTTTTTAGGCCTTAGCACTTGGCATATACACACACATTTCGTTTTTTTATTTTTTATTTTTTATTTTTTTAAGTGTGGTGTACTAGTAGATAGATATTCTGAATTCTACAGTATCCTTGTCATTCGATTTTCCAATTTGACGTATTTATCTCTGAGTTCACAAGACTTCGCTGTTACAGTATGTACCGTTAAATTGATGTATTATTGGTACCAGACCTTGAGTAGGAGAAAATCAGCTTGTATCTCACACAGCACCCTATTCTATATATTGTTTTTTATAATATATAGGGAAATAAGAATTATGAAACGGTTAGCTACTTTTAATGTGACGTCATGTCCATCCGATACAAACTATCTGATACAAGCTTTCTGACACAGTGAAATCTCAGGTGTGTCACATCAATATCATGGTCTGCACTGTAAAGCACCAGCAAGAGCATATTGGTTTATTATACCAATGCTGTGATATCATTGGTAGCCTTGTCCCATTGTAGCTGTATTTGGTATAGGACCATTTCCAATGGAGATCGTTGGTTGATACTGCTTTAGACAGTACATGTCTTTGTAAGTGTGTCTATGTCAAGGGCTTCATTTCTCTTTCTGCTTTCTCCTGAGTGGAAGGGTGGGGGGAGGGAATTGATACAGCTCTGGAAATAGGTGGCTATCCTCCGATATCCTATGATGCATTGCTGCATGTTACACTCACCCCATTGTAAGCTAACAGCGCCATGATCCGGAGGCTGTGATAGGCTGTTCTGGAATCGCAGCTTGTGCTCAATTTCTAACCTCGAACGCTTATCCTCACTCCACTGATTCAGTGAAAAACAAAATGGGACAGGACCAGGTTTTTTTCACATACCTAAAATCTTATCAACTCACATACTTCTTAATATATTTATGCTTCAACCAAGTTTTATTACATAGATGTAGTTGAAGATTTATTAAAGTTTACTTAGTGAAAATTGATTTTAATGTCTTCATCAATGATACCAATATAGGGTCCTATTAAATAAAAAAGACATGCTCATTACACATTCTCTATCCCCTGTAAAACATTGTAACCCAAAAGAGATCTACAGAAGCACACTATAATACGACAGTTCATTCTGCACCGTGAAACCAGTCTGTAAAACTCAACTTCATCTTGTTCCAATATCCAAACTGGGTCTGCAGCCAGTTCCATCTGAAGTCTACAATCCAGTCTGCAACCGGACACAAGATAGAAGTCAAAGATTACCTGTATGTATGTAGATATTAATTCCCAAACCTCCAGCATGCCCTGTGCATTGGACACTCATTAGCTCGCTTCCACTGTCAGTGTGAGTTGGGGAGATCGAGTTCTGCCAGCCAACAACCCTAACTGACGTTATTTTCTTGCAGAGTAAACCAGATGAAAAACATCGGGTTGAAACACAGATATATTAAGAAGTACTGAACAAACGTAAGGTGCAGTATTCAAGACGACAACAGTGCTAGGATTTAGTGATACTGGTTCGCTCCCATTTTGTTCTAAGAGCTTGCTAACCCTGATGCTAACAAACCTGAAGCATGTGCTCCTCCAACCTCATAACTGCACCTTGTTCAGTAACCTGTCAGTGTCTGTGTACTTGGAGAATGAAGAGTCCCAGGGATGCCTCCTGACTGGACAGATGACTTTGCCAGTCTGTATGCCCCTTGCTATAAGGCTTGCACATTCTCATTGTTGTTTAAGGATTGCAGAATGTTTTTTTTTTTTAAGGGAATATATATTTCACAAAGTAAATACACCCTTTTATTCATCAGGGATGTGCAAATGACCTTTTTCAGTATACATTCAAGGACTAAATGGTGGTCTTGAATTTTTGAATTATAGATCATTACAAATATGGCTATTATACCCTCTTTGTTTCTGATAAAGTACAGAGCCCAAAAGCTGTATTATAAAATCATGTGGCAAACATATACCTTATTTTGTTGTAAAGTTCATTAATTACATTTAAAAAACATTGCTGTATACTGAAAAGGGATGATGCATGTCTCCAAGATAAAGGGTTTATTGTTATAGGTATTCCCTGTAAAAACAGGTCAAGTGGCATCTCAGACATGCATTTTGTTATTGTAAACATCTCGATGTCACACCTGGTGATGGCCAGGGGCATTAAGCTGTGTTTCAGACTGCCATCTCCACCAGGTATGTGATTGGCCAATCAAATCCACCAATCAGCTGACAAAGGCAGAAACAATCAAAGGATGTTAGGTGTTTTAGTTCTCAGCGGCAGCTCAGTGTTACATTATAAAGAACTACTCTTTGCAAACTACAAGTAGTGTAAATGAGTTTATATCTTTTGTCTCACAGAGACAGTAAATAATCTCTTGTCCCGTATATTACTGTAAATAATAACTTGATAAACGTATTGCATCCAAAATACTGCAATAATAGTATTTGTAAGAGTTGGAGGTACAAAATGAGCTACAATACCCTAGGGGGAGAAAGGTAGTGTGTGGCTGCTCAGAATCACAGCTTCTTTTACTTTACATTCTCCATTTCTGGTGATGTTAAACAAGACTGAAGTTCATCACAAAAAAATAAAACAGTATTTTAATACCAAATGCATTTTTGTGGCCCTTGACCTAGGTATGGTATTTCTGCCTGTTTGGTATTTGATGCAGCTTGATGACGGAATGCAAAGAAGAGAACACAGTGGATGCAGGCTTGAGTATGTGATGTTGTGCATGCCACTGCTGCCTTCATCCCCCCCCTGCATCCTCGTGGACGAGGTGGGGGGGAGAGGAGGGGCTGGCGGTCCGCTAACCCTCTAATTCCGGAGACGGAGGATTCCGACTGGCTCTGGCTGGGCCGTATACCTTGACGGCTGTATCTATTTTCCGCAGGGGGACGGGATACACCAAATCCGAGAGGCGCTGAAGATTTTAGCCGAGAGGGTTTTAATCCTTGAGACTATGATTGGTATCCATGGTGAGTAGGGGAGGCTCCTGTTGAATGGGGCCTATAGGCGATAGCCCGGAACCTTTGGTCACTCAGGCCCTTTCACTGGAAAGCTCCCACTTACTGTTCTTATGAAAATGCACCTACACAAAAAACAGGGGTTTTGCAAGTCTAGATTCTCTGTTTTTTGCAAATGGTGGATTTTCATGCTGGTTTCATGCTGGGTTTAACTGGGATTTCTCCAGACCAGTGCTGGGTGTGCTCCTGGCTCAGGTAAGGGGGTCTCTTTCTCACTCGCTCCCTCCCTGTCACTGTTTTCGATCTCCAATAGGCCTTTAGCTTGCAGATGTTCCAAGACTTGCAGGCTGATCTTGAGCTTCTGGCTCGGAGGGTGACATTACTGGAAGCCATCATCTGGCCAGGTAACCTGCGTTCTCTGCAGATCTACTTCCATTCCTTTCCATATCTATGCAGGGGGACAGCGGCGACTCACAACAGTGCCTGGGACTCAAATGAGACAACCTTGTGAGATGGTTCACAGTTAAGATAATAACAGACTGTGAAATCACATCCAAATGGCTTGCATGCATACTAATAACTTCATCTATTTGCTTTAATGAGTGGGTTATTAAAGGTAGAATCAATAGGGAGTACAAACTTTAATAATTCTGTCATCTACATCATTGTCATTCATATTATTTTGGTTTCCAATTCAAATTTGGTTAAATTTTTTATAACCTCCTTGAAATTTACTTTTAAAACGATTGTGCTCAGCATGGTTCATAAACATGCTTCTTCGTCCTCACAAGGGCTTCTTGCATCATCAATGTGAGACTAAAGGTATAAGAGTGAGATTCATGGAAGCTTGCGCTGGTGTTGAAGGTCTGTTTTGCCTTTAGTCTCCCATTGATGATGCAATCAGCTCTTGGGTGTTATAACTGGAAGTGTGTATGAATGGCCTTTAGAACAAATGAACTATGAACCTTGCTGTTTCAAGAATGTAAAGAAAATGAACACATTTGTACAGTCTATTTATTTCTACCTTTTGAGTCTATTTGTCTAAAATGTTTTCGTTAATTTCTATGGCAAGTCTTAATACATACATAATACATTTTTAAGTAACACTATTCAGACACAAGCATGAGTTTCAAAACTGCTTATGAATATTGTTTTAGGTACATTTCTTTTTATATTAAATAATTATTTTCTATATACCCTGGAGCACTACAATACCTTTGGAACTCCTGCACAATGGGAGTCTTAGGACGCTGTGGTCTTGTGCTACAGAACACCAGGCAGTGTTTACAAGAAATGCCATTCCTTTAAATTGCTGTGCCCCTGCAGCCTGTATCACAGTGATATATTTTCATTTCTCTTCTTTTTTTTTTTTTTTTTTTTTTTTTTTTAGTATTTTAGATTTTCTGGAAAGCATTGAAAGTACTACTTAGCAACATTCACATTTAAATTAAGTTCACATTCTACTAAAGAAAATCCCCTCAATGAAAGAATTCTTAGAAATGCTGTAATTAAATTCAAATAAAGGATTATTTTATACAGAAGAAGTGCAATCATTTCACTTCGTGAGTTGCTGACTTGTTTCTGGCTGCAGAGCAATGCATGTTTAAGGCAGCTAAAGGTAGGTGAAAAGGACTGTAACTGCAGTACTTCAATCTATAATAAAAGGTGCAGGTTGTAAAATCAATTTTCCAGCCTCATTTTCTTTAGTACTGTTGTGACTGTTCACCTAACCATTTAATGTGTTAAACCCCACCCTCTACACACACACACACACTCATATTTTGCAGTGCCGGGGAATCAAAGTAGATTGCATTACCACTTATTTTTAGGATTAATAGGTAACTGATGCAATCCAGTAACTGATGCAAACTAATGCAATTTCTCAGTGCTGTAAAATGCTCTGAAACAAAAACAAAACGTGTGACGTGTCCCGGCAGGGTGACATGAGCAATGAGGTAGTATTTTGCCCAAAACTGTTCTGCCACAAATACATGTAATACCCCACCCTACATAACACATTCCTTCCAGCAGTTTGAGCCGTTCCACAATGGAATATTTTAGTTTTAACTCAAATCAAGTTATGCAAGCTCTGGTGTATGTTCGAATTTGGCTCAAATGGCTTAGCAGTGGGGCACTCATTTCCATTACAGCCACAGTCACTCCTGCATTGACGCACATTTAAGCTGTCATCTCTCCAACAGAACCAGACATTGGCTCAGGATCTGACCCGTTCGGTACCCCACCTCCAGGTTACAACCGCAAGAAGAGAGCCGTGATGTCAGCCTACCGGATCCTCTCGCAACGGCTCGCGCTGGGGGACACCGAGGAGGAAAACTGATCCCTGGAACCCAGAGAGAGAATGACCAGCCCTACTGTGTACATGAGCAACCTCAGCCAGCGACCCCAACCTGGTCACAGGACACTCCCACCTCTAGAGGACATTAGCAGGGAGACCAGCTCACTTCTCACCTCTCCAGTAGGCTGCTACCAGGACATCCTGGGGAAACAAATTACATTTAGCCATCGAATCCAGATGAACCAATGGGGAGGCACAAGGAACCCTGCAACTCCCTAACCCCACCCTTATTGGGATTGATTTTGAGCAGCATTCCCCTCCACCCATATTCACAAGCCCTTAAGTGCTCTGCATCTTCAAATATAGACTGATATCACATTTCCAGGCCACCCACCACTACTTCATCAGTTAAATCATGCACATGGAATTTGAGCTATACCCACTGAAATGCATCCTGGGTCCTATGACCTAAAATTAAATACAGCATATGATTAATAGGAATGCCAACATTCACTCTCTGGCTCACATGGTAATTAACCCTCACTTGGCTGCACTGCCCTCCCCAGTACATTGCAGTATGAGAGAAAGCAGTTCTTGTGCACTGGGTCTTGCCACTTTTAGGAAAACCTCATAGTTATAGTAAACCAGGGAAAGTCCTACAGGAGTTACAGCCAAGGTTTTAAAATCAGTTTTCTTTATTCTTTTTAGCGTCAGCGACCTTTTCTTTTCCAGGATATACCAGAAACACTGTCCAATATATACTTTTGTTTTCCGGTACCTTGATGTGCAGTGGGTCACACTGTGTGATCTGAGCTAGACCAGGGCTCTCAAACTTGGGCTCGCTGAAAGGTTTCAGGCAGACCAACCCCTATATAGTCAACTGAGCATAGAGAAGTGTGTTGAAAATTCATTGGATTACAGGTGTGTTTGTATAATATTGTAATCTGGGAAAATTGGTGTGAAACACAGGAAATGATTAGGTTCAAAGAAGCAACAGCCGCTTTTAATTCTATAACTGTATGTGATTTATCTGAAGAGAACCAACAGATCTCCAATATAAGGGGGACCAGTGATAATGCTAGAGATACAAAAATGAACTATGGTTAGTACTTCTTGAAGTCCAGTAGAGGGCGTTCCACTCAGCAGTGTTCAAAGACAGGGATAGCAAGCATTTTGTAATGTTAATAAATTGTGTAATTTGTAATTTTACAAAGGTTCTACAATGTGCTTGATTTTTTTTTATTTTAGATAAGTATTGTCTTGTGTACTATTTAAAAAATAACAGCAAATCATTTTTTTAAATTAACCATTTTGTAGTATTTTTCTTCCTTTTTTTATTTTACTTTACACTGTGTAATCAGTATTTTGTTTTTTTCCTGAAAATCATCTGCGAAAGTGTTTGTAACGATGTACTGTAAGTCTTTCAGATATTTTTAAATTCTAACTTGTGTTGTGATTTACAAGAGAGAAACTAATTAAATAACTTTTTTTTTTATATACGACCAAATCCCTCTTTAGTTTTAATTAGTAATTTTGATTGCACTAGTAGAAGATGGAAAGTTATGTTTGAGTATTTTGGGATTTTTCTGTACTGAACCCAAGATTGAGAGTCACATTAGTTACTCCAAGAATACTATCCTGATTCCCGATACAGGACCAAACTCCATGGGATGTTTAGGGTATTGCCAGTTTTCGGTGCAATTCAAATTATGTTTCTTAACAGCTCTAATCACATAATATAAAAAACAATGTTTTAATATCGTTGGATACTGCGATTTAGCCATTTTCACATTACATCTTTACATCGAGGCCTCGCATGTTTATATGGTTGGTCCATTTATTCTAATTTGGCTGTTTTTCTACATGTCAGATGTGTATTACACAGTGTATGTATCAAACTTTCATAGTTTTCCATTTTGTCCATTTCATTGACTGTACTGTAAAGTTCTGCTTGTCTGTAAAATGCAGTAAGCCACTGGTTTTGAGGGGAAATAAGTTACCAATTATCTCCATCCATGTTTTTAAATGCAATAGACATGTACATAACCCAGGACAGGTCAGCCAAAGTGTCTATTGAATAAGCCAGTACCATCTATTAAATGGGTTAAGACTTGTTTTTTTGTATTACTGGCAATAAACAGCTTTGCTGGGAACATCTATAAATTGATGTAAATATCTGGTGTGGTTTTACTTTGTTTGTTAACTGTTAAAAACTAGACAACATGTTAACAGCGTTGTTTAATAATATTTTAAAAAACAACAATAGTTTTAATTGGTTACTATATATTAACGTTAACATTTAATGATAAACTAGTTGTTAGAAGTTAATAAACGGAAAAAAGTGCCAGATATTTGAACTTTTCCATCAGAAAAAAAGTATATTACAGTAAAATAGTGAGGCAGTCCAGTTCTTGGATTTCCAAGTGACAAAATTGCTCCTGATTTTGTCCTGATATTTTTTTGTATATCAAATTATAGTTTTTCACATCCTTCCCAGCCCTGTAGTTCAGCAGTGTAGCAGCTCAAGCAGGCTTCTGGGATGGAATTAGCCTTTCCCCTGGTTGTCACAACAGCTTCCTCTCCAACCTGACTGTCGATCAGAAGGGAAATAGCGCCCTTTAGCCTTCCGGAGGCTGACAGCACCACCACTGCTTTCTCTGTGGGGAATCCCATTCGCTCCAATTGCTGAAGGCTGCAAAACACAAAAGGGACTGCTAATTACCAGGAAAATCGATTCATCTGACTCACAAGTTACCTAATCCTACCTCCAGAGGGAGATACG
Organism: Polyodon spathula; assembly: GCF_017654505.1. Lineage (NCBI taxonomy): Eukaryota > Metazoa > Chordata > Actinopteri > Acipenseriformes > Polyodontidae > Polyodon > Polyodon spathula. The sequence continues at coordinate 16,539,370 of NC_054558.1, read as the reverse complement.
ATTTTTTAAAGCCCATTTTGATTAATTAAATCAAATTTATAGTTAATGTTTTGTTAGTTTATTCTCATTTTTCATGTTTAACACGCTCTTCAAAAACAGTCCTTACAATTTTATGACGAGGGCCCAGTGTGTAAACGCAAATGCAGTGCAATAATTGTAATACTAATCAGTACCTGCATTGCATTGGTGTGTTCCTTACTTCGTAGATCAACATATTCGCTTTGGTTTCTTGTGTTGTAAAAATTACTGTTTTACAGTGAGTTCTTTATTCCGAAGGCGATAAGTGAACTAGTTGACTGAATACCACAGTCAGACTGGGAGTAAAAAGGGGTGTAAAAACAATATCATCCACTGACTGGCCAAAAAACATGGAGGGCTCTGCTACCATTGCTGGTCACAATATGCTACACAGCTACAGGTTATTGATCCAGGCTTGTACTTTCCTCTGTGCACACATGGCCACTCCAGGAACACTTGGGAGGCATTGTATACTAGCGGATTTTCTTACATCCCCCTCCCCCCACCCCCTGGACTCACCGCAAGGAGGACACTGAAGACTTGGGGACCTCCAGTTTGTTGTTGGGGCTCTCCTCTGAGCTCTCCTGGAGCGACGCAAGGATCCCCGCCCTCAGGAGCTCTTCCTCCAACAGGAGACTCTCGGAGGCAGCCAGTGCTCTCTCTGCAGTCCACTCAAAGGCCGCGGATCGCCATGGTGCTGGAGGTGTGTGGTAGATTGACCAGTGGGGTCTGTTGAAGGGGGCAGGCTCTGGAGACAACTGGGGTCTACAAAACAAGAATATACAGTGTTCTGAAGTCACTGGTTTGGTGTAATACCTGTTACTAGTTTTGTAACTCTGAAGTGGTTCTACGTAGCTAATGAAATAACTCCATAAATCTTACCTGTCATGCTCTTCTATTCACAGTGTAGGTCTGAACAGTTTGGAACAAGCACATGTTATTCAAACATCTTGCCTTTTCTTGGTCATTTCAAAGAGTAACTCCTTCTTTTCTGTCTGTAACCAATCAGATGCTTACAATACTGAGACATGCTTTGCTCCTGAAGGTTGAAGTGAAGCAGTAACAGACTTCCAAAGCCACGTAAACTGCCAGCTTTATATAGCACCTTTCACAGTGGACCACCATCACAAATCGCTTTACAAGATGCAGTAACAAGAGAATCCACACACACACACACACACACACACACACACACACACACACACACATATATATATATATATATATATATATATATATATATATATATATATATATATATATATATATATTATATCAAATAATCAAAGTATGTATTTGCTACAGCATGTGCTTCTTTCAAATACTGCAAGACCTACATTACAACTGGAAGTGCACAGCAGGTATGATTTATGGATTTATTTAATAAACCATAACCCCATTAAAAGTTTAGTAGAATTTTGCAAAAAAAGCCTTTTGAAGCAAAGACCCTAAAACTCCCATGGAGGGATCAATGAGGGATGATCACCTTTAAGAACTGTTCCATCGAATCAGTGCTGTCCATGGTGGTCCTACACTTAACTGAGTACCTACGGAAGGGATGTCCCTCATATCACCATTTAGGCTGGTAGTGAACTGGCTAGAGTCACATAACACCCCATAGCATCCTTAATACGTTTCCTATTTCCTGTAGCCTCTCTCCTCACACCTTCTGGCAGTGCTGGTTAAAGGGAGCTGGTCTCTGGTCTCTGACAGCATGAAGAAATTGCGTTGTAGGGGCCTAAAGACTGCCAGCCCCTCCCCTTCTCCAGCCAGCCTAGAAATGAAGAGCTGTCTGAGAGCAGGCATTAAGGGAAAACGGCGAACACTGGCATTCATTATACTGTTGTTAGCTTGGTGTTGTATAAAGAGACAGTAGCATCTGTATCTGTGAGGTGATGTTACAACACTTTTAGAGGTCAGGAGTCCTGCAAAAGATAGGGCGCCTCCATTAGGATTAAGAAATTTATGTTAAAAATGAACCAAGACATATGGCAACATTAGCCCTAGTCTCTTATTTCTCCCTGCCAGAAAGCGGACTGTGCCCCAGGGACGCTCCTGACACTGTCCCAGCACTATCAGCAGGGCTGCGCTGCAAAACAAGGAAGGTGCTCTTTTGTGGCAGAACGAGTAAGTCAGCAGGCGCCAGACTGTGGTAAAGAAGGAGAGATCAGAATAATACATTTTCATAACCAGCAAGTCAGGTGCTGCAAAGTTTTCAACATATTCTGAAATCTGTAAAACTCACCTTGCATACGCGGGGATAAAACCAGATCTGGATTAAGACAGCGATCTGCGTCAATAAACCACACAAACAAAACAACTCCAAGCAAGCAGGCTGTTCCAAGCGGGAACCCTGGTTCACTCTAGTTGGTTCCAAAGGGTGGCCAAACCAGTGTGGAGGGCCCCTGTTAAACATGGCTCTGGTCTGCCAGAACAAAATGCTTTACCTTAAACTGCATTTAAATACAATACAAAAAGGACATCTATAGTTTACTGGTGCCGGAGCTTATTTACATAAAAAGGTATAGTGAATACACATGCAATTTTTACCCAGTGAATACAATGTAATTGTTTTGCATTGTTTTGTACGAAAAATACATAATACTATTCTAATTGACTACAAACGTGACCTCACTGAGTGTTCCTTTCTCTTTTGATTTTGTGGCCACACACTCATCCCAATCCTCTCGGTTACAAACATATTACAGGTCTGTACTGTATAATTCACGTGCAACACACAAACACCTGCAACCCCCTGCAAGTGTCAAAAGCCTCGTTTAGGGACCATGACAAAAGTACAATAATTAACGGTAGGCGTAACAGTGGTCTTCTTCTGCACAACCAGAGAAGTATTTGGGTTAATATGGATTCAGTGCTTACACAGTTTTTTCTTTTTTCAAAATTTAAAACCTTCATTGTTTTGGCCACGTTTCCCATAAAAAGTACAGCGGTTGTTTTGTTCTAGTAAATGTAGTTGTGATAGAAACCGTATGCACTTGGAAAGCGATTATTCCATTTTCAAACTACAAGTAATGAATTCACGCCAAGACAATTTAATACAAAGAAAACAACCAATACATTTAAAGAGAACTTGCCATATTTTAAAATGGAAATGTTCTTTGTCTCACGTTTAAAAAAAAAAAAAAAAAAAAAAAAAAAAAAATTATGTCCCGTTTCCCCTATAGTAACTAGAATTGGACGATCCTATAAACCCACCATTATTTGCGCATGCGCGTCTCACTCGCGCTCTGAGGACACAAGATGGCGTCAGCAGCAGGTACGCTGTTTCAATTAATTTATTCCTTAAATGTTCGTGAAAACTGTGACATTTTGGTTGCCTGTGTATTTTTTTTTTTTTTACACTAATCATTTACCTCAGTTAGAAAGAAAATGACCGAGGAGTTGAGTTTCTTTAAATAACAAACAGCGCGGTTACGTTGTTTGAGGAGGGGAGGAGGGAAGGACAAACTATATTTTTTCAGTTAGCATGTTTATTTCAAACAATGCTTATTTTTAGTTATTATTAAATACCTGGATTTACGTTTTTACCTTTTTGTGAGCTTCAATATTCGGCAAATGCCACATTAAGTTGAAATGCATCTTTTTTTCCAGAGATGAACGGTGTTGTTGTGGTCCATGTTTTCTTGATGATTGTATGGCATTGCATTTTCGTGCGACCAGACACAGACCACACAAATCTTGACAATCTGATTTGGTGAACCTTCATTACTGGAGTGTTGTGCTTGTTACTTTAAACCTGACGGATACGCACATTTAAAAAAATAAATAAAATGTTCTGACTGCACGTGTCCGGGTCTCTGCGTGTCACTAAATTTAACACAACAAAATGTGTTAATATTTGCATTATATCGTTGGACCCTGAATATCAATAGCATCAGCATTGCGAAGGAACGTGTTTATTTAATGGTTACTAGACCATTCGTAGCAAAAGTTTATCCAGTTCCAAGTGTAACAAAAGGTATTTGAAACTGCTTTAAAAAAAAAATGAAAAACGTGCAATATTTAAATAGAGATTCGGCCTACAAAGTAGATGGTCAGTGGATGTTTCCCGATAGGCAAAACGAAGAGCCTGTGCATTATTAATCGTGTTGGTTAGTGCAGCGTTCGTGGATCATTTATTGGTCCCACTATACATAACCCACACTCAACAGGTGCATCTGCGCTTAAGGGTGTTTAAGTTAAAATAAAATGCTTTATTTATAAATGTACTGTGTGTTTGTTTAATTATATCCGAGTGTTGTCTGTTATCAGACCTGGTTTTGGCTCCAATGACTCGTTCTACCCGGTCGTCAAGACAAGTTAGTCTTCATTTTGACATCATTTCCATGCAGTGTAGTTCTTTGTTTTTAGAAGGGTCTAGAAGGCATGCTCAAACACAGAAATGTGAATTAACTAAACGATTTAGGCAAACTAAATGTGTGAAGAGAATATAGCAATTTGTTTACCATCCACTGTGCGCCAACAGTCGGCACAGTATAGTCTTCTCAATTTAATTTACCTTCAACCTAGTGGTTGTCTTGGTGCTATCTTGTTGAGATTTGAAAGTGATAGGTGCTAGTAATTACTGTTATTATTTAAGAATGTACATTTGAATAAAATGTTATTGATACTTCTAGTGAGTAATTGTGGAAGCTGCTTTCTGAATACGCATACATACTTTTTCACAGAAAGTTTTCCCTCATTAGGTAGGTTTAGTTAAGTGAACTTAAGAAGTGGAGAAAGACAATGCTTTTAATGCTTTAGGTACTGAGACAGAGAAGAAAAGTGATAAAGCAGCAGGTCTACACTTCCCACTTGCAACAGGTTAGTAAACCTTATTACAGGACAGGTAGAGCATTGACAGTGTTTTAAATGCATTAATTGTACAGTACTAATTGCTGTACGCAAGGGCGTTTGTCTGATGTCATAGTTTTAACTTAATTCTACTGTTAAAGCATTTTTCAGAAGTGTAGTGTACTCTACAATATTTTGGTTTATTATATAGCTCAAGACATTGTCAGTACTGTATACGGGGGCATCTGCTACCACATCTTTTTAGTTGTGAGGTTTAAAAGAGCTTGGAAATGTACCTTACTAATGCATATTTTTATATTGAGCTGACCATTTGGCACCTGTATATCTTTAATAATAATAATAGTAGTAATAATACAAAAATTACAAACTGCTTTTCAGAATTCATTGTTGGGTATCACCTTTGCTGTTGTCTTCCTGAAGATCCTGTTTGCATTTAGCAAAGCTATTCTACTAGACCACAGATCAGTTATTTTGTAACCTGGGGGACCAAGCCTCAAACCATGTGTGTGTTATGCTGGGTTTAAAACCTTTGGAGAGGGATTCCTTTTTGGACTTCTGAGATGTCAAGATAAGCAGCCTTGTGATGGCTTTAGACATCGTTGGTAACAAGGAATGTTTCTATAGTTGTAAATACATTTTAAAAGTTGGAAGTGGTGGCGTGTTTTATGTTTTCATAGTGTTCACTGGCAGTTCTTTTGGGTGCTTGCTAGCACTGATTTCATTATTTTATTCTGTATTGGGATGATACCTTCAAGGTTTTACATGTGCATAGGCCAGGCTTTTGTTGGTACGGAATGTAGGAAGACTGAATGTCCATGTGCAGATTTGAAAATCTATACATTTCTAATGTTGTTTTATTGTCAATTCAGTAAAAAAAATAAATCAATCTAAAAGTGGTGATTTCAAGGCCAGTGAAGAACACCACTTGTGGAATCTAATGCATTGCAAAGATATATTGATCCTCAGCTGAAATCCAATTGCCTGTAACTCATAAGTGTACAGAGTGCCTCATGACTGACCAGTGAACAGAAAATAACAATTGCGGCTGTGCTTTTAATGTGTACAAAGGAATTGCTGTTCTGTGGTTAAATTTTTTCAGAGTAAATTCCTGTCCAACAATGTTTAGGTAGTTTTATCCTTTTTGTTAGCATTTTGTGCCTTCGGATCCTTTACTGCGTTGTTGTTTTTTTTTTTTAACTCTTTGTACAGCTGGGGCCAAAAGTTTTAGAATTTTAAGATTGATGCATTTTTGGGGGGCGGCTGACACTTTATTTATCATCATGTAATCAAAAACTTAAATATCGCAAAAGGCTACTGTAGGTCATAGTAGTAGTAGTATGTTAGATTTTGAAATGGCACATTTTGTAAGTATATGGAAAACTACAAAGCGTTATGTAATTCAGTATCTTATTTGTTACAATATTTAGCAGGTTTCATTTGACTGAAGCAAAATTAGGTAATTCTATAGGGTGGTGCAAAACTTTTGGCCATAACTGTAGGTAGATGGACTGTATTGAAGATGCATTGTGTGGAATTTATTTTTTAAATTAAAAACGCTGAATCCTATAGCACATTTTATTTAATTTAATTTAGTTTTTTTTTTTTTTTTAGAAAGAGCTGAACCTAAAATGCAAAGAACAATGTGATGGGCTTGTACAGTTCATCACCAGCTCTGTGAGCAATGAGAGATTCATTCTGCAGTGTCAGGAAAAAAACTTAAGCAAATCCATGAAATGCAGATCGGTTTGTAAAATTAACGTGATGCTCTTGATGAAATGATTGTCCTCAAACTAAATTAATGACATTACCCTGATTGTAGTTTAGTACAATGACTCTTCTGTGAAAGGATATGACATGTGCGATGACTGTAATTTGGCTGGTTGTTGAATGAAAGGAATGAGATTTTTAAATGCAAACAGTATGTTTAAATGCATATGTTTCTTTTTCAGATTACAGTACCTACAATCAGGTTGGAGCCCAGCAAGGGTAATGGACTTAATTACACTTTTTTTTTTTTTTTTTTTTAAATTAAACTATCCCCTATCCAACATTATAGTGGAGATGCCTGTATTTGTTATATAGAGAACTCCTTATTCAGTTGGGATAAGTTCTACAACATTCTGTGTCCCAAGTTAGAGTATTGGAATTTACATATGACATATTTTTGTGTACATTCTGTGGGTCATGGTGGTAGCTTCAATTTTGTATTTTATCTTAGACTGGGGGTGTACTACTTGTCATGCCTGTTTTTCTTATCAGTTTTGTTTTTATCCATTTCATCCTTGCTTAAAAAAATTAGTTTAGGCAAGCCATTTAGTTTTTGTTTAATTGATTTTGTATTTTTTAGGTATGGCTCCTATGCAGCCCAGCCAACTCAAACTTATGGACAGGCTACACATGTATGTAAACAAATGATCTGATGCTTTGCTTAATCTCTCTACCTATTTGAAATCTGTAGAACCTGTTTCGTGGAAGTAGTGTTATTCTATCTGTTTCTGTAAAATTCATTCAGTATTCCAAGAAAAAAAATACATGATTTTGACAACACAGAAATTGCTTGGCTGAAGGTTTTTTTTTTGTTTTTTTCCTTGGGCAGAGTAAGATACTTGCAACTAATTTCAGTAGGGCGGTCAAACTGAAACCAGTTTTGAACTGTTCCTTTACTTTAGTGTCATGCAATATTTGTTTGTCAAACTTTAATTTTTTGATCCCAGTAATAAATAGATTTGGATGAGGATACCTTACTCTGTCTCCTCCTCTACCCCTGTACTGCTGTCAAACTCAGCTTTTAACATGAATTACTGGAAGGTTTGGTTTTATGCAGCTGTGATATCGTAACAGTTGTAGGCAGCTGTAAAACTGGGGGGAGAAGAGAAACTATTCTAAAATATTTTGACAGTTCTGTCTATTCATACAATTTAAATGGATAAGCTAATTAATTGTTCAACATTGTAATTGCAGTATACTTTTATTTCCAGTAAGGAAAACAAACTCGTCGGTCACACTGGTTAAGTTATTGCATTTTTATCAGTTCTATAACTACATTGGGGCTCAGGATCTGTCAATTTTTTTCTTTTTCATTTGTGTGTTTTTGGATATTGAGAACGTGGGTTGTACATATTGTCATCTATCCTAAAATAAAATTATGCAGTCACCATCTGCTTTATTAATACAAATGCGTGCTTGATCTTTCCCCTAGAGCTACGGTCAACAGGCTTATGGAACTTATGGCCAACCTTCTGATTCCACTTACACCCAGCCACAGTCCTCTGCAGCTGCCTATGGGCAGGCAGCCTATGGGACCACTTATGGACAGCCACCTGCTGGTAAGCACCTGCCATTCATTTGTGTTTAATAATGTGGAATATGCACTGTTGTGGGTACATCCTTGTTCTTACTCTGCTAGGTTACACTGATTACTTACAGGTAAAGTGCAACTATCTGGTTACCTTAACCACCCTTTTCAATAATGTACCAAACAATGCACATTCATTAGTGTGGTGTTGTACATGGTGATATAAGGGCTTAGCAATATGTCTTTGTTTACCAGGGTACAAGTACTAAATAAAAGTGCACATTTTCCTGCTTAATGAAGTACTACTTTTTTTTTTTTTTAAGCAGTGATTGGGACATGTAATGAAAGTAATTAAACACTCCTGGAAATTGATATTTAAAAAATAAATAAAATAACCTTAAACAAATTAGTTATGGGTGTTGGCTTTGCTGGAGCTGTCATGAGATTGTCATTGTCAATATGTTTCATATGCTCTCTGCTTCTTCTGCCTGCACATTCCACAAAGCAGAAGGGACCAATACAGGTTTGGACAATCTGTCATTTTTAGCATGGAACTGTTACCACTTCACTGACATTTAAGGACTCTGCAATTTAGATAATATTCATCTATGTTATTGTGCAGTTGGATATCTAAACTGCTGGCACATTTCTGCATGATGCCATCTGGCTTATTTAACCCTTTGCGGTCCTATGTCGGACCTGGTCCGACATCGCGAAAATAGCTTTCCGGTCCATTGTCGGACTCTGTCTGACATTGCGGAAAACCATGATCTAACACAGCATGTGTTGCATTTAAGCTGGATAAAGCAGAGGCGAGGCGTTCCCTAATCGTCTCTGATTGGAAAGAAGGTAGAGACAGCTGAATAGACCGTGTACAGGCTGAGCAAAGCCAAATTGAACAGATGGAGACTGAGACGCACAGAGAAGATGGAGAAAGTCAAGGCAGCCAAAAGAACTTGCAGAGATGATGGATGTTTGGATGATGGTGATTTTGATAAATCTAGTGACAAGGAAGTAAATATTTCTCTTGCTGAGGACTGAAGAAAGTGACCACGAACCAGACTCGCAGCTGGAGGGCGAATGGAGACACTCATCGGTAAGTGCAGATGCTTTTACAAAACTCCAATTTATTGTGGATATTAAGGGAGTACTACTTTGAGACCTGCACTGGAGTTTTGTCACTTTTTTTTTTAACGAACACTTTGTTTACTGAAATTGTAAATGAAACCAATAGATATGCAAGTGTAAAACTGACGGGACCGCTGCGTCATAATTCTATTTGGAACTCCTGGAAACCTGTTGCGTTACCAGAGATGAAGGCCTTTTCTGGTGTTCTGCTGAATATGGGACTGAATGTAAAAACGGACATAAAAGAATATTTCTGAGGAATGGGCTAACAGAATGCAGTTTTTCAAAGATGTATTCAAGAGAGAACGTTTCTTGCAGATCTTTTGGATGCTACGCCTTTGCCCTCCCCCCACCCAGGTGCCTCAGGCTGCTTTTGTTAGCTGAAGACAGAAGGTCAGGAATGTGGTCAGCTACATAGACGCAAAATGCTGTGAGCTATTTATCCCAGGTAGAGACATTTGCATTGATGAGAGTACCGTTGGCTTCAAAGGAAGGATTATCTTCAAGTGCTACAATCCTCAGAAGCCTTCCAAGTTGGGAATGCATGTGTTTGTTTTAGCTGACTGTGAAACTGGTTATGTCTCTGCTATTGTTCCTTACTTTGGTAGCCGAACAACAGACTCCTTGTTGAGACCTGACATGCTATTTTCATCAAGAATTGAAATGGAATGGAAAGCCACATGAATCTAAGAGCACCAAAGACTGTGCAGTGACAGAAAGACAAAAGGGGGGAGGAGAGAGACTGTATGCTTCTACAACACATGTGCAAGGCAGCCAGGGTTATACCCAGGTGACTGTTTTGAAATATACCATACCATGGACCTCGTCTGGTGTAAATAGTTATAACTGATGAAAAATAGTTTAGTTATTTTTTTGTTTGTAGTAGTGTGTAATTGATTTGTAAAAAGTGTTGTACCTGTCTGATTATTCTAAAGGTAATATAATCAAACGAAAACTAAAATTGTGACATTTTGTTACTTTTTTTTTTTAATGGTCGCCTGATATAAATAATAAATAAATAAATAAATAAATAAAAAAACACACCTAAAAAATGTTTTTTGTTAAAAAATTTGGTACTGTTGCCTTTGTATAGGGTGCCCTTTGGACTTGCACTGCTTTATTACTTGTTTTAAGCAAAGTCACTAATTCAATTTGAACAGCACGTTTGTTCACAAAAATTAATTAGACTGGACCAGCCTGACAGCCGCAGAATAAATGGACTGCAAAGGGTTAATATTACCTTACATTGACTAATTAGGTTAAAGATTATGTATTAATTTCTGTTACTTTTGTGTTCCACTTCACAGTGAATAAACTTCTTTTTTTTTTTTTTTGGTGCTTTTTTAGTAGTATCAGCTGTTGGGGGTGGGGTGTGTGTGTATATATATATATATATATATATATATATATATATATATATATATATATATATATATATTACACACACACACACACACAAAAGTATTATTATTATTATTTTTTTTTTTTTTAAAGCGAGATGGAAATTGAAGAGACTTGTGGTCTCAAGCAATGTTTTTTAGTTTATACATGTTGTATGTGAACCAGCACAGCCCATCAAATGTTACTTCACAGCGTAGCAGTTCTCATTCTCTTTTAGTAAATATTCTGCTAAGGGAGGGGTGTCAAACTCAGTTCCTGGAGAGCTGCAGTTTCTTCTGGCTTTTGTTCCACCCAAGCTCTCAGTTACTTAATTGGTCTAATTATTTGATTAACAGGACATATTTTACACTTCCCTTCAGACTTCAAAATGTCATAGGTAGTGTACCTTGAATCAAGTGCATTTTTAAAACCATCAACTGTAAAATACCTTGAAAAATGTCAAATTGAACAAATAATTAGATCAATTGTGTTAATTGAGAGCTTAAGTTGGAATGAAAACCAGAAGACCCTGCAGCCCTCGGACAGGAGTTTGACACCCCTGTGCTAAGGTGTGGAATGATTTATGATTAAGAAAATGCTTTGAGAGAGGTCTGCACTCCATATGAGCATGTGTATGCTTCTTGCCCATGCATGTCTATCTGTGTGTTGGTTTTCCTGTATCTCAAAGAATTAGCGTCTCTGATGCATGTTGGATTTGTACCCCAGCAGGTTACACTGCAGCCCCTGCAGCCCACCAGGGTTACACCCAGCCTGTGCAGGGCTATGGGACAGCTGGATATGACGGCACCACCACAGCGGCCACCACCACCACTACCCAGGCCTCCTATGGTACCCAACCAGCCTATGGCTCCCAACCTGCTTACGCTGGCTATGGGCAGCAGCAGCTGGCCTCCACTGCACCCACAAGGTAATAGAGAGGAGTTCCTTCTTTACATGGTGCCTGGACTTGACAGAGACTGCACACCAATTTCACAAGAAAAATATAAAAGCCCTTGTACATGTCTTAAAAAGCCTGGCTGTAATTCAACCAACTTCTTTCCTTGTGTGGCATTTATCTCTGCTACAGTTGGGTGGGTTGTCGACCCAGGCTATTGTGTAAAATATAAATATAAATCTTATATTGTAGCAGTGCACCAGATAAGGTATAGTGAGGATCAACTAGGACATAGCACAGTATTTTGGGATATACGTGCACATACCCACACAAATGAATTTTAGTAAAGACTAAATCAAATGTGCTGCTTTTTTGTGTAAATATGGACTAAATATGAAAAATATTTCCTTTCTAAATGATATATCCCTTTCTCCTTCCTTAAATTATCCAAGAAACAACACAGACCTTTCAACCTAGAAAGTGTCAGTGGTTGCATTCCATCTCTGTCTGTAATGAAAGTTGAAGATTTACCTACAACCAGCATGTGTCCCCGGATAACTAATGAGGCCCTTACGGAATGGGTGTGACGGCACAATGCTGGTTGCAGCAGTTCCTAAAGGAGATTGCCCTATGTATGTAGATTTTGCCAGTTAACTTTTATAGCTGTTCTAGACTTCATTCACTGTTCAGCGAACACTACATCAATATTTAACTTAAACATTATGCTGCTTGGTTTATTGTTGTGTCTTGTAAAGGCAATATTCGCTGGGTTCGCACTGGATTATTTCAACAGGAATTTTCACTTTCTAAAACGGGCCCCAAAATGTTTTCAACTTTGATTTTATACAATGTGTTCAAGATTTTTCCCCCCCCCCCCCCCCCCCCCCCCCCCCCCCCCACCCCCCCCCCCCCCCCCCCACCCCTTTTCAATAAAACCCTTATCTTGCGGTAGCAACCAGATGTGACAAAAAAACAGGTGTTTTCTGAAGATACGTTTGTCTTTCTTATGTAATTACTCTAAGAGGGAAATGTACCCGGGGGGCAGTTAATTGTTGGATTCCGAGGTCTAACTTTCATATTCATATTAACCCTTTCTTGCAGGTAGCAACAGATGTGACAAAAAAACAGGTGGTTTCTGAAGATACGTTGTGATTCTATGTAGTAATCTGTCAGGGAAATGTGTTAATGCAGTTATTGTTGGTTCAAGGACTGCTGGTTTTGTAGCAGAGACTAAAATAGCCAGGTGTTCATACAAAACCATGGTTGTTCCTTGTATTATGGAAATAAACTTAAGTATAATGTTTCAACACCCCCCCCCCCTTTTTTTTTTTGCACACTTTTGCTTCCTTGCTTTTATATAATACTCGCTTTGAATAAAGCTTTTTTTTTTTAAAGTGTGCTTTGAATAGCCCGAGAAGCAAGAAGAAATGTTTGTCATACACTCTAGTAGGCTCACCATGCATACAAATCTGTTTAAACAAAGTCTTCTCTTGCATGCCAACGTTTCTTTGAAGTGTGGTGGTTGTCTCATCAATAAGTGCTTTTTGCACACCAGACAATCAAAGCACATCTGAGGGATGTCCTGGAAAAACCTTCTCAAAACTCAAGTCATTTTGCACAGGATCACATAGGATCACATGGTAATAGGAAGCAAGGTTGGTTATAAGAATGAATGTGGATTATGTAGGTAACGTCTAAGAGCTTTGGCTTGAAAATGTAAAGCCCTGATGTTTTGCCATAACACAGAAATGCACTTTTCTGGTAACTGACACCTTCAAATCTGTGAGCCTTTTCTTCTGTTTTTATTTTTTTGTCATTTCTTTTTGTCTTCCTTGGTGGAAGGAGCTTATAACCTGACTGCTAAATTTTACTTTTAGAGCACAGGAAGTCAGCAAGCCACAGGAGAATACCCAGGCCCAGTCTAACCCAGCTGGCTATAGCCAAGCCAACCTAGGCTACAGCCAGAATAATTACGGTTACCCCCAGGTGCCTGGCTCTTACCCTGTCCAGTCAGTCAGTGCCCAGGCTTCTTACCCACCTTCCAGGTAAATATCCCAGCAGGTACCTCTGGTGCGCCAGGTAAGGCAATCCAGCGTTGCTTGTTTATCGTTCTTGGGTCTCATATTTTTATATGTTCTTGTAATGCCCTGTAACACTCTTCCCAGGAATAAAAGGGCTCTACATTTTTGTATTACCCATCTAATGATATTGAAGCTCATTGTTGGATCTCTGACCATTGTCTTTTCATGAACAATCATTTTAAGTGTTGAACATTTTATGCAGGGATTCCCTTCCCATTTACTAAAATGGCTTGAACTGGACTTGCATATCTCAAAGGCATATTCATAGTTGTGGCACCCAAGTTGATCTCTGCCATGCATTTAAATACAATAGCCCTGTTTTCTTATTGCAATTTATTTTATTTAATTGTTAGTTTTACATGTAATTGGACTGCTTTTACATAGACTCTACCTCTGACAGGAGCTCCATAAATATAGAGCCCCTGGTTATTGCCTTGTATATTTATCCCATCATCGCCTTTTCTATAGCTCTCTAATAGGTTTATACAACACTCAAGAATGGACAGACTGCATTAAACATTCTTTTCCCGCCTGTCCTAAAGGTTGGGTTAAGGAGTTTCTGAAGTATTCATTTGCATTAGCCTGCCTATTCTTTTTCTTGAATTGTTATAGCTACAGCGCTGCCCCCACCCAGCCTAGCAGCTATGAACAGAGTACCTATACCCAGCAGCAGAGTGGATATGGTCAGCAGGCAAACTATAACCAACAAAGCTCCTATGGTCAGCAGGGAAGCTATGGACAACAGCCCAGCAACTACCCACCCCCAACCAGCTCCTCATACAGTCAGCCACCACCTAGCCAGTATGGTCAGCAGCGTGGTGGTGGCGGCGGCGGCAGCAGTAGTGGCAACTATGGGCAACAAGTTGACTACAATCAACAGAACCAGTATAGTAAGCACAATGTTTTCCTCTCGTATGTGTTCGTTATTTCTACCACGGATTAGTCTGCTAAGAGCTGTGATGCCAGTCGGTTAACCTCAGTCAGCTTGCTACCCCCCTTGAATACTTTGCATACGTATATTTGCTGAAACCTTTTGTTTTGCATGAATGGGTTTATTTGCTAAGCCAGTTTGCAATCTGTTTTCATTCTGTGCTGTGTCTTGCCCAGACCCAGCCTAAAATTATCTGCATACCTCTCATTGGAAATAAACTTGTTTGAAATGCTTACCCATGTTTTTAAAATGAAATAAGTAGAAATGCAGTTTCAAGCTTCTGCCATGTGTAAGTTTCTTTGCTTGCTGATGGCAGTTTTGGCCCTTTTCCTCTTGTGTTTCTCAGGCAGTTACAGGCAGAATCACCCTAACAGCATGAGTGGTGGCAGCTTCTCTGGGCCAGAGCCAGGAGGCTTCCCCGGTCTAGGGGAGAGCCGTGGTACGGGAGGTGGGGAGAGCCGTAGCCGTGGAAGAGGAGGCTTTGACAGGGGAGGCATGAACAGAGGAGGAGGGCGTGGGGGACTCGGGCGAGGAGGCATGGGGTAAGGACACACCTCTTTTTCTCACTCACCCACTTCCTTTTAGCAGCAGCAGTTGATACAGGGCTGAAAGGAATTTGATCGAAACATAAAGGTGCGTAGATAAAAAAAAATTAAGAAGCTAATAATGCAGAATGACGGGGCCCCTTGAAAAAGCAGCTGCACACGTTACTCTTCAGTTCATTCAGGGTAATATGCAGGAAGCTACTGTGCGAGACTAGTACATATGTTGGTGGGAATCTCACTATAGTTTCATTGTTTTTATGTTGGTTATACTTAAATGGTGTGTCGTCCTGGCCAGAAAAGTTTGCATGTTTTAGTTTTCAAATCTTTGTAGTGTTTCAGTTTTGTGCTGAAGGTAAGTTTTTACAAATGGAAAACCGTGCTGAATTTTCTGCCCTACGAGCACCAAGAAATATTTAAAACATTTGCAATGGTGTGTCAGCCATGTAAAATGTAATGTAATTGTACTCCAGTGTAGCATCCTGCCTATTTAAACAATTGACAACCTGTATATCATACAGAGTTGGATATTTAAAGAGAAAGGTAATGGGTGAACCCTTTTGGGAATTAAAGGCCAGTTTATCTTTAGAGAAATAAGACAAATTTGTATTGGAAGGCTCAACACTACAAATTCATTTTTTGCTGTTACCCAGTAATCAAAACTACCAGAAAAGGAATACACTGAACATTCAAAAGGCATCCTGAAGGGTTCACCTTGTTCCACTAAGCCTTTTGAATTAAAATGTTGGCACCAAATTTAGTTATTTTCTTGTAAAGGTGAATGTATTCTCACACAATTAGAATTATACATCATAATGGCTCGAATGGGTGGAAAGTAAGAGGGGATGGATGTGGAATGCATAGTTCATGGATTTGGCGATGAAAGATTTGGAAGAGAAGTCCATACGTATTTATTGACTTAGTTCTGTGGTGGGATGAGGAATAAGGGCCTTTTGTTGCCCTCCCCTAGTAGCTGGGGAAGATCTCAAATGTGAGTGTTTGCTTTCACCTTTACCAATGTGCAGGTAAGTAGAAACAAAATGTGGTTTTGAAATGCAGTTGGATTGCGTATTTCTTATTTCTTTTTTGTCAATGACTATTCTTGAACATGAAAGCTTTTTTTAACATGCTTTGTCGCATTTATATGCCACAGGTTACAAAGTGAGATCCATGTATGCACATCAATACTTTTAAAGTACCTGTACTCGGTACTGAGCCGGCAGCATATTGAAAGTGGGACTTAGACAGAGACACGGTGCCTACATGTAGATGGAGAGAAATATTTGAAAAAAGTGTGAAATGTGTATCTGTAATTAAACTAACTTGTAACAAATATAACTTTGCAAATTGTAATGTAGTACTAAGAGTAAAATATACAAGGTATTTATTTTACAATTGTGTAACTTTAAAGAGGAGAGATTTGTGTAAAAACAAGTGTATTTTTTAAAGCTGCATGCATCAGCTTACAAATTGTAAGAAATGGTTATTTAAGGTGCAGTTCTCTTGTTTCAGTGTCTGCCATGTGCTTTGATTAAAATGGCAACACAAACACTGATGTGCTTTTATAGGTGGTTGTCCTACTTTTTTTCCATCTAATCCCTGGTAACACTTCCCATTTTTAAATCTGGTTGGTTGGTGAATTAATATTTGCATGTTAAGTTATATAACTTGTAGCAGAGTTTCATAACACTTGGATTAGCAGTATAGCAGAAAACAAAACAAAACAAAAAAACTCTTGCATCCTCGTTGCCAGGACTTTGCATTCCCAAAGGAGGATAAAGGTGGAAAATTGCTGGTGTTATGGGGGCCAGTGGTCTGTCTTTTAGGGTGGGAGGGTTGTAAGGATCACAAAAGTACTGCACCTCCAAATAATCCTTTTTATTTTTGCTGTGAAAAAAAAAAAGAAATGAAAAATGCTGGGTTTTAAACCCAAATGGTAATAAACAATGAAAGGAAATTAAAAAAACATTTAAATAAAAAGAAAACCCTGTACGTGAAATTTTGCCCCCACCCCTTTTTTATTTTTTAAAAAGGCTTGAAGGGGACGTGAAAAAAGCCAAACCCAAATATCCACTACCATCCCAAATGTAATTGATCCAAAAGCCTATGTAATAGTAACGGAAACTCTAGCCAGTACCATGTCCACACCCCCAGTCGAGCTCCTTGGGCTCGAGGCTTGGACCTGGTTCTTTTAAGGGAAAACGCCTTCATATCTTCATGTTTATTTCCCCAGCATCGCTGGAGACAGAGGTGGCTTCATTAAGCCTGGTGGTAAGTTAATGAGTATTACACTGGCTAGTAAAGAAACAAACCAAGAAAAACAATAACAAAAGCTAATCACTCCTTTTGTGCAGTAAATAAGATCATTTAATAATTAAAAGAAAAATGTGCATATGTGCGCACTTGTACTGGTACACACCATTTCTGATATGCCCTAATTTTTAAAGTGTACTGCTGGCCTTCAAGAAATTGGGTGTAAAGGGGTTCAGATAACAAGGTCCTCTGGTCCAGGTAGGACCTAGCAGTCACTAACACAAGGGCTTTTTTAGAGAGTAAAATGGGTCACATCAAAGGTGAACATGAAATGCAATGCACACAGTTTCACAACAAAAAAGTGTGGTAAAGAGGCAAGCTCTTCAGTGCTGTTGCCTTGAGTTTTAATGCCATGAGGACTGGATTTAATATTGAGTCCCATTTGAACCCCTGGTATAAATATTTGTAATGGATTTAGTGGTGGTGGAGCCACTGATGTAAATGGCACATATTCTGTAAAACTGGGTCATGGAAAGACTTGCTTGTTTTATATAGCATTAATGGTGTATTTTAATAATTGTGTTTAAGAACTAGCTAAATTGGAAGTCCTGGCAAAAACTTTTTTTTAAAAGCTTTTAAAAGTGCACAAGAGGTTTTGGTTCTAATAAAAAATAATTGGGAAGAGTACCAGTGAAACGCTCATCTGAGCGAGTTTGCCTGGGTAAAATGTATAGGTATGTTAGTCTTATACCACTAAGTGTAATATTTGAATTGCACTTCATGGTAATTTTGCTTTAGGTACAAGTTCAATCCACACACACTAATTTGCTCTTTCCATTGTCTTTCTCCCCTTCCTTACGGACATTAGCCCCCGTGGATGATGGACCAGATCCAGAGCCTGGTAACTGATTTTATTAGTACAAAATACCAATAACAGAAGTACAGAACAGATTAGCATGAACGTGACATCTTTGAATATGGGTGTAGAGTCTGGTGTAGTAATGTTTTAAACGTTTGAAACAGCAAACATTTGAGACCTATCTAGTGAATAGAAGTGCACAACAGGTACACTTGTAATTATTTTCATAGGTGCAATAGTTAACTTATAAATTTGGCTTCTTGCAGCAATTAATTCAAGTAAACTTTGTATAAGAGATGCATTAGAAGCTATACTTAACTGTTGAATATCTGGTGTGTGGAGAACTTGAGCTTGGGATGTTGCTGAAGACATTGTACCTATTCAGCTGTGTCCTTTCAAAATATTGAACAATTCATAATGTGTATATTAATCTAACTGTAGCTGGAGAAGTATCACAATTTTAAACGGTTGACAATTGTTGTGTACCGACAGCTCCTAAAGAAATGGATGACTCTGAAAACAATACGGTTTATGTTCAGGGGCTGTGTGAAAATGTGACGTTGGAGGAAGTAGCAGACTTCTTCAAGCACTGTGGAGTCATTAAGGTATTTAACTAATTCATTTTAACCATTTTGATATTTCAAATATAGTCCTTTCACACTAAAGTCCAGGGGCTGTGTTCTTGAAAAAACTTAAAATTGATTTAAGATCCTAAAAATTCTCAAATTTCTTGGCATCCTCTTAAATGTCAATTTAAGAATAAACAATAATCTTGAAATTGCTACAGCCTAGCTAACTGGTAAACACCTTTAAAGTATATTTATTGTGAGTAACAGTTTTATAGTACAAACTTAATTTCAGAAGATTTCTTAAGAACGTTTCAAGAGTAGTGTTTTGAGAGAAAAGCATTTTGTTAGATTAATGAGCAGTGTCGATGGAGGAGGTATCTATTCTGGAGCCGTTGAGTGTTAATCTGAGCTGAATTTTAGTTAAAATACAACAAACATCTTCCTGCTGCAAAGTAGTAGCTGTAACTACAGCTTCATTCAGTCCACTGTTTAATTTGGAATTGAGCCAGCTGAGTCTTGTTAAAGCTTGTTGGTGCCTATTGCAGCAAACAAAGACGGAAACCCTCGCATCTTTGCCCAGGTTGATTTTATATGAGAGGGTTCTGCCTGCCAACAGGATAAGACTGTTTTAAATGTCTATCTTTAGGTAATTAAATGGCATGCAAAATTGAAGTTCTAAAAGATATCCAAGCAGCAGACTAATAATGAAGCGTTAAGATAATTCAAATCTTCATGGTACAATAAAAAGCAGTCTGGTAGTGTTGGCTTCATGAACTTGCTCTTGTACTTTCCCACAGATTAACAAGAGAACCGGCCTGCCTGCCATTAACATTTACACGGATAAAGACACAGGGAAGCCAAAGGGAGATGCAACCGTGAGCTATGAAGATGCACCAATTGCCAAAACAGCAGCAGAGTGGTTTGATGGTAGGTCTGGTATAAATTGGGTAGTGCATGGTGCAATTGGTGCATCCAATTTGTGAGTTTTCCTAGGCTGCTGATTAGTAGAAAGCAGTTCTTTTTTTTAAAGCCAACTCGTTAAAAGCAGTTTGTGAATGTGAGAGTTACATACTAAGGAGAAAATTGCAATGATTTAAGATCTGGGATATTTATGGGGCGGGGTGTAAAAACCTGTGTTCCGTCTGATAAACCAAGGCATTTTCATGTCCTAGTCTATAGAAGTGGAGGTAAAAACAGCACAGTGAAGAGGTTATATAATATATGTGTTTATTTTTTGAGGTTTACCCTTTCATTGCATGATGTCCCAATACATGGTTGACTATAATTTAAAAAGTACGGTTCAGTCCTACTTCTAGGTTGTGCTGTGTTGTGATCCGTGCACATCTGTTTCATTTTAAGGCAAAGAATTCCAGGGTAAGAAGCTGAAGGTGTCCATGGCTCGGAGGAAGCCCCTGATGGGCCTCATGCGAGGGGGGATGATGCCCCGGGATATGAGAGGACCTCCTCCAGGACGTGGTGGTAAGGATTGAATGAGTAGTGGTGCTGAGTTAAGGCCCTGTTAACATCCACCACATTGTTCAGAATAAACAAATATATATATATATATATATATATATATATTACTGTATTGTGACAATGTGGTGATGAAACAGGTGCAAATAACCCTAATACCTGCAATGGTAGAGGGTATGTTTTAATTACAGGAATGCAGTCCAAAGCAGCAAAACATTACAAATCGTAAGTCCGAATAGAGCGAGTCCCTCTCAGCTCTATTGTGCACTTGCGGGGTGGTGGAAAGTGCAGGTGTTGAAGTGTCCAGTTCAGTTGTGCGGGGTGTGTGGTGTCCAAGGTGAAAGTGCTGGCAGTAGTGCGGCTGCTCCTTGTTCTGACAATAAACAAATCAAAAACACGTAGCAAACAAACAAACGGCTCAGCAACCCAGGCTCTGTGTTACCTCCAAAAGCCCTGCACTTGCAAAATGACAGCCCTTGTATACCAGGAGACTCCACATCATGATCAGCACAACTCTGGAGGGAGATTTACAGCTCAGAGCTCCTCGCTCTCTGTCACATGTATCTTTACCAGAATTCTCTCAAATTAGTATTGAAATACTGTTGGCAAGAGGAGAAAACCAATCTACCAAGTTAAATGGAAATTGGGGTAAGCCATTGAACTCTTGTGTGGTAGAGTATCTGATTGTTAAGACTAGCCTTAAGAGCAGGTTTGGGCAAATTAACGTGCACAGTTAATTAAATAGTTTTCATGTTACATTAACAATCTTTTTTTTTTTTGTAGCGTTAATGTACACTAACAACATTTGCAGTCCATTTTTTCAGCGCTTGTCAGGTGCTTCAGGTCCAATTTATTTTCACACACGCGGTTTAAATATTTTCCAGAGTAAAATGAGTTTAAAAGGCATTGAATCGCAAAAGGACACAGTACTGTATCCACAGCCAAGCCCCACCCTTGTTCGCTGTATTTCACATACGTCTTTATAGACATGCATACTGATAAATCCTCTTCTCATCCCTGGTTTTATCAGCAGATTTATCACTAATCATTATTTTATTACACTAACATCTCAAAGCTCTGCAAATGTCTGTGATGTTCTCTGAGCGCTGCTTGCAGTAGTAGCTACCCCCTTTTGTTATGTCAATGGTGGGGTTTGGCTGGAGATGCAGTACTGAGTCCTGTTGACATGCAATGCCTTTTATCCCTTTGCTGCTGACGCGCTCTAATTTCGTAACTTTTGTTACAATGACGAAACATGGTATATCTGACATCCAATCAATTACCTTATTTTTTTTCATTGGGCCATGACTACGGTGAATATCCCCATCTAATTGGTTTAGGGTTGCAGTAGGTGTGGCTTTTTTTGTGTGTTTCATTTTTGACTCTGTCTTTTGATTTCTGGCTTCAGTGGAAAATTGTATTGACACTCACCTGTTTGAAACGTCATCTCCTGTTCTACAAGCCCAAAAGTGCTGATCTATAATTCATCCGAAAGCTAAGAACTGGGACTAACTAGTCGTTTTATTTTTTCATGTTATTAAAAATTAACTATACGCTTGTTAAATTACTTCCTGAATGTTTTTCCCCCTGCTGTGTGTCTGTGTGCGTATGCGTACAGCTGCAGGGCACATCAGATGCCGACCTGAGACAAAGAACTAATTACTGAAGACATCTAAGATAGCCCTCTTAATGTTTTACTGTTATTTTTTAATTATATACGTTTTTATTTTATTTTGTCCTGTTTTGAAAATGTCTCTGGATGAAGGCAAAATTAAATATGACATCTGCCTGATCTTTAGCTAGCTGACTTGGTATATTTGCTGTGTCAGTGTTTTATCGTTATTTTATTAGTGTACTTCGTTTCTGTGTGTGTAAACGATGAATAAGTATTTTGCTGTAGTCATTGCTTTTATTATTTAGCTGTTATTGGTAGTTTTTTTACGCTATACAGTATTCTCAAGTTTCTTAAAAAAAACAAAAAAAAACACCTCAACATCTTGTGTAGCATACATATTGAGACCTACACAAATGATTAACTTTAATCACAAACGGGATTATATTACATTTCCAAGTTTCTTCAGTTTCACTTTCATTTCTGCATCCACCATTTCTGCTCTTACACTTTTTTTTTTCATTACAAAACGGCATAGGGTTAAACCTGTTTTACTGTTGGGGGTTAAATACTTCTAAACAGCTTGTGTGTAAATAAATTGAATCTGTCGCACGTGACTGGTGCTGAATAAATGGACTGCTAAGGGTTAATATCTGAGCGAGGATGGTGGTCTGTAAATTGAAACTATCTTGTCTATTTTTTTTTTTCTTCGCAGGTATGATGGGCCGTGGTGCTGGTGGTGGAAGAGGAGGCGACAGGGGTGGATTCCCTCCAAGAGGGGGACCACATGGTGGGGGAAGAGGGGGGCACATGGGCGGGAACATGCAGCAGAGAGCTGGAGACTGGCAGTGCCTCAACCCGTAAGTACCTGACAAAACAAATATGCTCTTGGCTTGGGGAGAATGAGGTTCTAACATTGGTATGTTTAAGATTAGTTATCCAGCAGTTAGTTTAGGTGTGTTTGTTTAGATTTTTTCTAGTTTTGAAGCCAACCCAGGTTTCAAACCAAACAGCTGTAGACAAGCATCAGATTGTTATTTTGTATAACTTAAAAGAAAAATCAATTTTCTGCAAGTGTACAGTATTTGAACCCCCCATCCCAACTGCAGGAGAGGGAGTGTAAAGGAACACTGGAAGTAATTTTAATCCATCTTGACATGTAGATATGAGGCTGGACTTGCTTCATTATCCACGTGTTTTCAGTTATACACAGCAAGATAGCAGGGCCTGCATGCCTGTCTGATGTTAATTTGAAGTTTTTCTTTTAGTGGCTGTAATAACCAGAACTTTGCCTGGCGGATGGAGTGCAATCAGTGCAAAGCTCCCAAACCTGAAGGATTCATGCCTCCTCCATTCCCTCCACCAGGTATGGACTGTTTTTTATGGATTAGAAATCCTCCTCTATGTAAGGAGGATGTAACTGTTTTGTAGGTAGCCTACATTTAAGACTTTTGTTTTGGGATTTGTTTTGTTTTTAAATTTGGTAGTGAACAAATCTGTTGAATTATTTTGCTAGCTACAATCTTAAGTGATAGCTTTCTGTAAGTAGTTGATTCTGTTCAAGCAAATTATATCTACGACAAGTAATACTGGTACAAGGATTGCTGTTTTATAACCACTACCTATGATTGTTATGTATATTTATTTCTCCCTGCGTTTTATCTTCAGGTGGTGATCGGGGAAGAGGTGGTCCCGGTATGCGAGGAGGCAGGGGGATGGACCGCGGGGGTCCTGGTGGCTTCAGAGGAGGGCGGGGGGGAGATCTTGGGGGCGGATTCCGAGGGGGCCGAGGGATGGACAGAGGAGGATTCGGAGGGGGGAGGAGGGGTGGTCCGCCCATGGAGCTGATGGGAGGTCGAGGAGGGAGAAGAGGAGGAGGACCCCCGGGGAAAATGGAGATGAAGTATGTATAGCAACATGGCTATTACAAATATTTGATATATACACCTACAGTACTACTTGAGAAAATGTCCTTCATTCCTTGAACAACAGTTTGCTTGTGCAGTGCTTCCTTGTATGAAGGCGCTTGTTTGTCACATACCCTTCTTACTGTTGGAGTAGTTATTGATCAGTTTTATTAAACCCACCTGTTGGCATTCTGTGGCGATAACACAAGTTTTGGGTTGCAGTATCTGTTATGGATGGGTGTAGGGTTGCAGTGATGCAAGATTTTTCATATTACGATACAAGCTGAACAAAATATCACAATAAATGGTCATCTGGATCTAGAACTAACTTTCTTTTAGATCCTTTAAGAAAGAAACAGTTGTATTAATGTAAAAAGTAACAGTATAGAATATAATTTCAAAGAAATATATATTTCACTGTAAACTTCCAAAATTAGTACTATGGTAGAATACATGTTGAGGTAATTGAGTTGACAGTTTCTCTATCGCATTGTATTGCTGCAACCCTAGATGCGTATTGAGGAATTTCATAACCTCTGACAATTTATGTTCTTTCCAGGGGGGACCATCGTCAGGACCGGCGTGATAGACCCTATTGAAGTACAGCGCAACCTATGTGAATTCACACAATACAGGATTTATTTTTTAAAATAGTACACATTTTAAAGTTGCAATTCCATATTTGTAAGGTTGGCATTTATTATGGAAAGTTTTTTGTTCCAGCGTTCTTTCATTGCTAATAGTGATAACAAAGAAATGTCATGTTGGCTTCAGTGAATATCTGTGTTTTTTTTTTTTTTTTTTTTTAGTTCCGGTTAAACTTATATGAAGTGAATAAGAACTGCTGAACGCATGCTTAGACACTGGAGTACAGACAACAGATTGTGAAAGGTGTTATGTTTGTGAAACCTGGTGACATGCCGTTTTTAAAAATGTTTCGATATATCAACCACCACTTCACCTTTCCCTTTTGAAACGCATTTCCTTAAAAAAAAAAAAAAAAAAAACTTTGAAAAATTAAATTCAATGTACAAAAAATCTTTTGCCTCTTAATGCCATTTTAATACTAGGGGTCTATCTGTACCTTTGTCACACTTGCATTGTTTCATATGTGGAAAGCAGCTAATTGAAGTTGTAGTGGAACTATGTTTAAGTTGTTGGGAGAATCAGGTTGTAGGGATTTTAAAGAGCTGATTTTCCACATACTGTAAATCAGTACTTTTTAATTTACCTTGATACTAGGTTACCTAATCACATCTAAGTCTTTAAGTATCACTTACAATATTACTCTATTCTTGCTATTTACTGTTCTATGCTGTATAGATATTGGTCATGTTCTGTTTTTTTGTTTTTTTCCTAGCGGTAGCAGGGGATGTATGTTACTCACTACTGTACTTGTTCTGAATGATTATTGGTTGAAATGCACGCACACACCAGTCCGTGCCATGAAATAAGACAAATCCCATATTGCTGTTTTAAACTAGCACATTATTAACGTTATGGTGGTGAACATGGCAACACCAGAAAACTCCTGCTTGTACACTTTTGCAATTCTATATAGTCAACACTAGAAAGAGTGCAAAGATGAGCGACCAGAATTATTCCGGGCTTAAAAGGCATGTCATATGCAGACAGGCTAAAATAATTGAATCTGTTCAGTCTTGAACAAAGAAGACTACGTGGCGAACTAATTCAAGCATTCAAAATTCTAAAAGGTGTTGACAGTGTCGACCCAAGGGACTTTTTCAGCCTGAATAAAGAAACAAGGACCAGGGGTCACAAATGGAGATTAGACAAAGGGGCATTCAGAACAGAAAATAGGAGGCACTTTTTTACACAGAATTGTTAGGGTCTGGAATCATCTCCCCAGTAATATTGTTGAAGCTGACACCCTGGGATCCTTCAAGAAGCTGCTTGATGAGATTCTGGGATCAATAAGCTACTAACAACCAAACGAGCAAGATGGACCAAATGGCCTCCTCGTTTGTAAACTTTCTAATGTTCTTAACATCGAGGAGTTGTGATTTCATCCAAAACAGCTTATCAAGCAATGTACTTTTTGCATGACATTTTCTGAGAACAAAGTACCACTAGGTGGCAGACTTGGACAGTATAGGGAAGATTCATCCATTCTCTTCTAAGTGATTCTATTCATACCAGCTTATATTAGGACTCTCAAATTAATCAAATTAGCGCATAATTACCAATTTTGGAGACAAGTGGGTTTAGCAGTCTTCTAATTTTGAGTTGTTTGGTCAAACAAAGCTCTAAATAAGCCTTTTTATACCTATCCTGTGGTTTATGTTGTTCTTCAACAATTATTAATTTTTGTAACTTTCTACAGCACAGCTTGGTATCATCTTGTAACTTTTCTTGGTCCTAATAAGCATAAGCATAGTTTCATGCACACACCTTGCTAATAAGATGTATGGTATTGCTACAAAAGGTTACAAAGCACAGGAACAATACATAACACTTGACAACCTCCATATATCATTCCCAAATAAGAAATGTGTCCTTATCAGTAACTTTCCACAAGCTTGTCTTCAGATTGAATTAAAGAAACTACACATATAAAATTGGAAAACGTTACAAAACAAAACTTCATCTTGCAATAGTAGTTTAGACCAGGTTTCATAAGTAATTTATTTTGAACCACAGCTATTAACTACTTCATGCTTGTCTGGTGCTTATTGGATGCACACTGAACACCTGCTTTTCATTACAAGGATTTTTAAAAACCCGGACTGGATCCTTTTGCATGTCTATAACCATTTTATTAAGCAATGTTCACATTTTAGCATCTCGCTTCTTTAGTAACTGCAATATATTCAATTTAATATATAAATAAAACTTTCTCTTGGCTGACAACACTTCTGGCTATTATCGTCTTTTTCTAACCCTATTCTCACCACCTAAATAATTCACAATTGTATGTTAATGTGATTGTTGTGGGCTTTTTTTTGTGTGATATATATATATATATATATATATATATATATATATATATATATAATGTACTGCGTTTTAATAACAATTGTACTGAAAGCAGATTACATGCTTGAATACAAAAAATAGTTATCCCCTCCCTAGTTAAAGTGGAAAGCAAATAACTTTGATTTGCATTTTCCTTTGTTTTTTTTATTACACCCTTAACTTTTTATGATGATTGTAATTCATAAGAGCTTTGTTATGGTGTACTGCAGACAGTTGCAAGATTATCCCCTATAATGCACGCTGAAAAAATTAAGTGAACGGCACATGATTTCAACATGTATGTATTCTGCATTATTCATCAGTGTTGATATTGTTTGAATGGGAGAGTGTCTCTTTAACACACACTGCTGTGCTCTGAATTGTTATAATCAGGAATTACAGCCAGCTGTTTGTGTTGGAGCCTTTAAAGATTTAAACTAGACGGTTGGTCCCTGACTCAAAGGCTGATTCTTCCAGCTTCAGCAAAGACAATGACCTCATCCCTCTTATCCTCCCTCCCTCTCTTAAATGCCTTGTAGTTTCAAATCAAAACAGATGCCAGCATCTGAAATTCAAACCATTACAAAGACCAAAGGGGCTTGTTTAAAAGTACATAATGACTTGCAAGCAATACCGATTTGTCTTTGAAAAGTTAAATACTGTAGCTATATTTTTTTTTCTCACTGGCCCATTACCACATATATGCTATCATTTCGACTAGTTTTCAGGAGCTGCTCTTCTCTTTTTTTTTTAAATAAATATTTTTAAATAACACACATGCAATTTAATAATACAAATGTTCTCTCTGTATAACTTTAACACGCATACACCTAAACCCACAACCCATACCCATACATTCAGCGATAATTATTACATAATAGCCATAGTATGATAAGTGTTACAACATTTTGTCTTAAAGGCACCGGTAATATACATCATCTATTTTTGTAATATGTTTATAAATGGGACCCATATTTAAATAAAGTAATTTTAATTTAGTTTACAACTTTGGTTTGGGAGGATGGACAAACCCCCACACAAATATCACTTCATCTATTGAATCATATGATCTAATGAATCTAAATTGAATAATTACCACTAGTAAAAATAACCTGTGTACTCGCCCTTTTGCATTCGTTCATTCGCAACACAACCCCACCCCCATCTCATACATTTAAATTCCTAAGTATAGTTCTATGGGGGTCTCCTGCCTCATTCTACTGCCAGGTAGAGGATCTTTTCTCCTTTCCAGTATTTATGGATTCAATTTTTTAGTATTAAAGAACAACAGCTTAACACAATATTAACATAATTTCTATTAAATTGCATCCTGCAGCATGCTACACCCAAAATGCAGAAGGTAGGCATCACTGTGTGCCTTTGAAAATATCTGAAATGCTGAATTTGTTGCTGTGTTGCATTCATTTTAACACAACCCCAAAATGCTTGTATAATGTTCTCAGGTTGTCTGCTCCTCTGTTCTGATTTGAATGACAATATGATAAACAGATACATGAAAGGCATTGGAGTCAGATTGATGCAGCTATTGATGAAGTGTTTTTGTTTTGCTGACAATACACGGCAGTGCACTAGATGGTGCCATGGAGCTTTCTAATATAAAGACACTTGGGCTGATCTAGCCTATGTTACATGTCTATGGCAGGCAACTAGAAGTGATGAGCAGCTCCTACAGACTTAACCCTCCTATTAGATTATGGGTCTATTTGACCCAACTCTAGTTTCCAATTAGCTTAAGTGCTATTTTTCTTTTCATTTTCTGTATAATATTTTATGACTTTTCCTAAATTGGGATTATGAACTTATACACAGAAAACAGAACCTTTGAGATGTTTATTTTTTTTAGAACAGGTCATGTATACAAATAAGATGTTTCGGGTCACTGTGACCTGTGGCATTTATCTATGTAGATTTGTGTGCAGGAATAAAACAAACTTCTTCAATTTGTTATTTTATTATTATTATATTTTATATTATCTCTGGAAATGGCTGCACCTGTCTGGAGATATTTATAAACAAAAAAACAAACAATATATATCTACAAGGCAGAGCCTAATTTTCTGTCAGTATTGCAACAGCATCTACCTGGTAAAGACACTCCAAAATGAGGAGCTCTCAGGTTGGCAGTCAGAGAAGATTTATCACAGCTCCGTGACTAAAAGAGCTTAAAGTAAAACCTTTGCAAATAAACCTTTGACCTTCCCTAGCACAAGCTATATAATGTATAATAATCTCAGGGCATATGTCTGTCTGACTGTCTTTCTCTACTGTAGATTCCTCCTGAAGCTAAACTGAACCAGCTGAACTTGTGCCACTTATGTCAGCCACTTTTCTTTCTTCCTGACCTGGAGTCAGCGAATCAGCAGTAGATCAGGGTCAGGTTTAGCACAGCTGAGGAGGGGGGAGAGCGAGAGCGTTAACCTACTTTCATGAAATTTGCTTTTCCTGCGTGTTGTAATTTCCACTTTAAACCTGCTTACTTTCCAAACGCTTTGATTCTTTAATTGCTTTTTAATCTCAACCAGTAAAGCTCCTTCTGATAATTGCATCAAAGAGGGTATAGAAATCTATGTATGTGTGTGTGTGTGTGTGTGTATGAATTACTGCAGAATGACCGGCCCATTGCCCATTTGAAATCCCACCCTAACAACATACTGGGCAAAATTATGTCAAGGAATTACATTCACTGATCATAACAAAACATGTATGTATACAGGCAGGCTTTTTTTTTAAATGATGCATTTATTATTTGTCCTGCGGTTGCTTTTAATTATTTTTCTGCACGTACTAATACTTTGTACACCATGTAGAATACGTGAATGTAAACATCTAATACTAGTACGTACAATACTCTTTCAAATAAACGTGTTATGATTCTGAATTCTACCTTAAACAAATTCAGGCTACTTCCCCTTTAAAAGTTTCATGCAAATCACTTCTGAGTCGTTTTGGTAAAATTCCAAAAAAAAAAAAAAAAAAAAAGGCCGACAAGCTGGGGGATAACACAGAAGTTTCCATAGAGATTGAAAGCAACACGGCTAAATCTTAGCTAAATGATACTAGCCATCGTTTGTTATTTGGACAGCGCAGGCAGTTAAATAATATCAAGGCCTTGAAAACAGCAATGATGTGGTAATAGTTTTAAACCAGGAATTAGCGGATAAGGGGGCGAAGACTTCAGAGGATGTGTTGTCTTGGGAAGCTGCGAAACAGATGAGAAGCCAGGTTTGGGGCAATGGGTCAGGCATGCCCAGGCGAGAATGAAATGGTTGTGAAACTGATGGTGATTAGGAAAGTGGGTGGAGAAAGGGTGTGTTGATATTAATCAGGAGTTTCAAGTTTATGCTTATGTTTACGCCGCTTGAGGATTCCGGCTTCCAGTAACAGAACAAGGGAGAAATGCAGCCGAGCACAAAGAAAACAGCACTGAACTGCAAAGCACATTGTCTATAAAAACAGCAAATATTCCTTTTTAGAAGCGGTATATGATTTTATAAAACCAAGTGAATATTTTATTTAAAGTACTGACTGTTAATGTTTTATATAGTTTGTATAGCATTGAAAGTCCAGAATCGGTCACAACAAAGTGGCAATCGTTAACGTCACATTAGAAGAGTATTTGGAATTGTTTGGATGGAAGTGGACAGTGTTTTTTTCTTTTTAAAAAGTCTATTTTATTTTCATTTTTTATTTTATTTTCAAATACCTATGTCTCTAGAGACTACACCTAAAAGGGAAAAAGAACCGACACAGTGTAACCTATTCTCACCTGACCAGGTAAGCACCTGACATCATGTTATTGTGTACTTGTGTGTTAATGTTTCATTGTGCTGGAGGGTCAAATTAGTTTTGGTTTTCCATTTTTTCTTTGTTATTTCCAGTGTATTTTTAGTAATTTTACAAGCTTCGTAGTAGCAGATTTATAAAGCATGGTTTCTGTCAAGTAGCGTGACCTGCAGAGACAGCAGAGATCTGTCTTCCACAGGGTTAACTTGTCTCCACTTCGTCATTATCCACTGGCAATGAGATATGCTACAGAATCTGCCTGCCTGAGCCGGCCCGGGTCATCTTGTTTGCTTAATGGCTGCAGGAAAATTACAAAAGGATACATTTCGCCGCATTAGCAGTCGCAAAGAGAAATAATGTAACACATCTGAAGATGTGTTCAGTTTAGCACACTTCGACAGGTGACGGGGCAATCTATAAGGCAAGTTAACCCATAGAAAGGAGCTGTTTTTATTCAAGCAGAACGCACTGGATAGATCACAGCAGCGGAATAAAGGCATCGACGCGTTAGATTATGCATTGCAGTGCACTAATTCCGTGTTTATTGTTTTCGCAGCTGAATGTTTTATATTAAACGCAATGGAGAGGTCGAGCAAAGCGAGGAGGACCCAGGACTGTGCAGTATGGGAGTTTGGTTCGGGCAGCACCGCAGACAGTTGCAAACAAGACCTTGTTTGTTTGTAAAGCAGTTTTATTAATTGGATTTTAAAAAGATAATATTAAAATGGCCGACCAAAGCAACATCCAGTCGGCGGCTTCCAAAAGCATCCGACCCTTCAAATCTAGTGAGGAGTACTTGTACGCGATGAAGGAGGATTTGGCGGAGTGGCTCAACACGCTGTATGACTTGGACGCCCATGCTGATGGCTTCATGGAGGCTCTGGATACGGGATGTGCCCTCTGTAGGCACGCCAACAATGTCAACCGCGCCGCGCAGGACTTCCAACTGGAGTACCCGGGTGCTGCCAACTCCATGCGTGTCCCACAAAAAGACGTGGTTTTTCAGTCCCGAAACGTAGTTCCTGGCTCATTCCTGGCTCGGGACAACGTGTCCAACTTTATCGCCTGGTGCCGACAGGAGCTGGGCATCCTCGACGTTCTCATGTTCGAGACCAACGACCTGGTTTTAAAAAGAAACGAGAAGAATTTCGTGCTGTGCCTCTTGGAGGTGGCCCGCAGGGGAGCTAAGTTTGGGATGCTGGCCCCTATGCTAATTCAACTAGAGGAGGAAATTGAGGAGGAGATTAGGGACCAGGAGAACCATCATCTGGGCCCTGGGAAGATCCCTCTCCAGCTAGGCAACTCAGCAGAAGATCACTCCCCTGATGCCCCTGTGTACCCTAGTTGGCATCAAAAAAGGGTGTTATGTGACATGCGAAATCTGGATGAACTGGTGAGTTTAGAATACAAATCTATACCCACATATATTTTCTGTAGGTCTGAAATTATTTGTCTTAAAATAAGGAAAAATACAACAATGAATTTCACTTTTCCAATACGCCCTTCACATATTAAAAAGACAAACCAATATAAAAAGTACATGTTGAACATCTGTGAATGCATTGCATTCATCTGGAGGGGCAGTCATTTCCTCAGCATCACATTATAGTTCATTTCAAGTTCATTTCAGTCAACTCCACCATGATATCAAAGGCTATACTTCTTTTAAGCAGAAAGGCTTTGGAGATCAGAACCACAGCTCACACATTTAAAGAAACAGTGTTGGAATTCCTGTAAAAAGCCAGTCTCTTCTTTCTGTTTCTCCCTCTGCCTTGTCATAAGAATGAACCAGGGGGAGAACAGGCCAAGCAATATACGCAATATATATCCAAATTACAAACTCAGTGTTTTGAAATCTCTGCTCCATAAACTGAACTTTGAACTCAGGTTGTGGTATGACCACTATGAAGGTTGTAAAGCTGGTTTGCAGTTTCAGTGTAAAGTCCATTAACCCCATACTGCACTTTCAGGTTTAGTGATTACTGCAGTGTCACGCTCATTAACCCCATACTTCCAGTACTGGGTTCATTTTCAACACTTCTTAAGCCTGCAGAGTCCCATGATCATGCTCAGTTTTGCAGTAAAACAGACAGGGTTATTCAAGTTGTGTCCCAGGACAAAAGGAAGATTAACTTGGCATAAATCCTTGATGCAGAATAACCCACATCCTGTTTTCTAACATCATCACGCCAGGTAAAATGGACACAGTGATAAACCATATAATAGTATTGCTGGAGGTCATCAGAAATCCCATTCCCACCTTCAGTGAATCAGCTGTACATGATCACATTGAGAGGGTTTCACTTGATAAGCAAAATGTACTAATTTACCACGTGGAGTCTGCGTTAAGCCAGGGTATTGTGATGTCAGAAAACAAAGTGGGGTACTCTCTTTTCCTCACATGTAATCTTAGAACACTGGTATCCTTAACAAACACAGTAGTACACGTATGGCATATCCACTATAACTGTATTGTTTTTGTTGTATTATAGCATATTGTTTTCTGTTTAAAGTACCCCTGTGGCCTCTATAGAGCTCTCAAACATGTCTGTGTGCAGCTGGTACTCCATTTACCTGTCGTCTGGGAGATGCTCTGATTATAGGAATGCCTTGTGTGTTCTCTGTGTTAGGCTATTTGTTACCGATTTCTTTTTTACATCAACTAGGGGCAGAGGCGGACGGGTTAATGGTTGATCTCTGGCATATCAGCTGTACTTTGAGATCCAGAAAATGATCTATGAAGTGATTTCTAAACCACAACAAGAATGCATTAGTAAAGATAACTGCAATGTCTCAAGCCAATACCAACTTTGTTTTTTAAAATGAGGCACTTTTCAATGTTTGGTTGAATTCTTGCTGTGTATTATCTGTTATATCGTAATATAGAATGTAGGCTCTTCTGCTGTTCAGATTGTCCTGTCTGTATCTCCTGAGTCAGCTGCTATATAAAGGAGTAAGTCAATGACTCACTGTGACCAACTGTATTGATATTTCCACTTGTACTTGATGATTTTTTAATTTTTTTTTGTTAACTGCCAGCATCCAGCTGAAACATTCCTGTTTTGTGGGTGTGGCTCAATAGGTTGGTGCAAATTGAAGGGAGTAGGCAGAAAATGTGTGTACTTGACCTAAAGGCATCCTTTGGAAAACTTGTTTAACTAAAATGTAATATGTTTAACATCCTGTTCTGTGTATTCTTTATAGGTCTCGGTGACAAGCTTAATCATTATTCAATTAAATTGCTTCTAAAGATGAAGGCTGATGCACAGATGCCTGTAGGAAGCCTGTGTAACACTGATATGCTTTGTCACATTATACAGGACACGCATAATGGGTTTAAATTAAATATTGTGGAAATGTCCTCCAGTCATAAACAAAGACAATTCCACATTCATCTTCCAGAATAGCAAACTATCATCTTGAGACTTGCTAAAGAGGTCTTGAATTGATAATAGTTGTGTTAAAATAGTAAGAATTACTGATTACCCCTTGAAATTCATATTAATGACAGTTGACTGTATATAGCTCAGTTCTTGCATTGAAATGGATATGATTTTTACAAGACCAAACAACTATGTCTTGCTGGTTTTATTGTACAATATAATTAACTTTGTCAAACACAACCACCAGAAATCAAAACATCAAACAAACTTGAACCACTTCATAATTTAGATGATCAAAAACAACATCAAGAGAGCAAAAGGAACAGCATCCAGGACCCTATAAACGGTGCTGGCCAGGCAGCAAAAAGAAGGGAGGTCGTGACTGTCAGGGACTCCACATTGAGAAACACAGCAAGTTCAGTGCACAGTCTGGATCCCCTTACTACAACAGTGTGCTGCCTTCCAGGAGTCTTTGTCACGCACATCACTGAGAACGTGGACAGACTCCTAGAACGAACAGGAGATGACCCGGTAGTAGTTGTCCACATCGGTACAAACAACATTGGAAGAGACAGATCAAGACCCCTGCAAAACAAATTCAGAGAGCTATGAAGGAAATTGACAAGACTAAAACTGTGGTATTTTCTGGGATACTGCTGGCACCTTGCAAAGGACCATGTGGACAGCTGGAAATAAATAACTTAAATGCATGACTGAAATCGTGGTGCACACGGAAAGGCTTCACCTTCCTTGAACATTAGCCCACATTCTACAACAAGGACTATCTATATAGGTGGAACGGACGGTATTTAAACTAGAAAGGAAGGGGGAAGAAATCGACAAAAAAACAAAAGGGAGACTACATCAAAACAAAATTTAATAGAGAAAAGTGCAAGGTACTGCACGCAGGCAATCAAAATGTTCATTATACATACCATATGGGAGATACTGAAATGGAAGAAGGATTCTATGAAAGAGATCTAGCAGTTTGTTGAATCAGGAATGTTTTCATCTAGACAATGTGGGGAAGCTATAAAACAGGCCAACAACATGCTCAGATATATAGTGAAAAGTGTTGAATTCAAATCAAGGGAAGTAATGTTAAAACTTTAGAATGCATTAATTAGTAAGACCTCATCTAGAATATTGTGTTCTGTTCTGGTCAAAAAGGGACTTTTTCAGCCTGAAAAAAGAAACAGGGACCAGGGGTCACAAATGGAGATTAGATAAAGGGGCATTCAGAACAGAAAATAGGAGGCTCTTTTTTACACAGAGAATTGTTGGAGTCTGGAACCAACTCCACAGTAATGCTGAAGTGGACATCCAGGGATCCTTCAAGAAGCTGCTTGATGAGATTTTGGGATCAATAAGCTACTAATGACCAAACGAGCCAGATGGGCCAAATGGCCTCCTCTTGTTTTGTAAACTTTCTTAATGTTCTTAATTACGTGCTGTCATGTTTAGCCTTCTACTTAATCATAAAAGAGATGTTGACAGTACAGTTTGTATATATCTAAAGGGGCTCTTTAGCTGCAGAGACACAAGTTTCAAATTTACTTATCACTACATCACTTGGAGACGGATAGGCAGGCAGTCCTTGCAGCAGTAGTGTTACAAATTACACATTTAAGCTATTTTATTTAACTTGGAAAGCTTAGAAAAAAAATGCATTTATTAAGAGGATTGCCTTTTTTTCTACTAATATCATGTTCCAGAAAAGGACTTGTCTAAATAATTGATATTTTCACCATGAGCTTATAGGGGAACAATCTTTCAAAAATGTAAAAAGAAAATACTTCCTTAATCCATAGGACACCACACCTATAACATGACACCCACTGCTGGTAAAACCAGTTAAAACAATGCTAGGATTTGCTACAACAAGCTGTTAAAATGAGTGAACGTTTCCTAAGTTTGCATACATTAACAAGGGTGTATCGTGGTGAAATAATTGTAGCCCTAAGCATGCTTTATGTGGAATGCCCTGGAAAGACACACCACTGTTTTACTGAGCACAAAATGCCAGATTGCTGTCATTACATGGATTGCACATGTTGTTGTTATCCAAACGATGGCCCTGACCCTGACGTTCAGCTGTTTTAATGGTGTGGATCAACAGTTTAGTGTTATCTGTTAAGGAGTTAATTCTTGGAATTTGCATTCTTGTAAAAGTTAGACTTTACAGCCGTGGCCGTTTTGCATCACCTGGAAATTTAAGGATTGAGATGTTAATTAAAAAACAAAAAAAAACTACATGAACATAATTTAGATCTTGAGTTTCACATCATGTAGTCAAAGAAACTAACCAAAATTATATTGCAAAAGTCTACCGGAAGCCAGAAGCTGTGGCTTGCTTTCCCAATAGCCAATGGCAGAATTCCTTCGTTGAATCCAGGGAACCGAAAGTATAGCATTGCAACGTCTACAAAGATACATTACAATACATTTTCTTCACTAATGCCATTAAAAATTGAACCTTGGAAAATTTGCAACCTATGATGTTATGGACATAGGAAAGATTCACTGGAATTAATCTATTACATGATTTTATCCTCTGTGTAGTAAGACTAAATTTATTCTTTTGCACAAGAAGCAAAAATGGAAAAACTGCTAATTTTAAATGTGAACCTAGTTCTATTTAAATAAATACAAAGTAAGTAACTTTCAATCTGGTGCAAAAGCTCAGTAAGCCTGGCACTTTGTATTTCTGGTATGGAAATGATTGATTCTGGTCTGACTGACTTAATTTATAATTTATGGGAATCGGAGTATTCAAATCTACAACTTGTTCCCAGTAAGACTAAAGCATTAATTTCTAGGCACACTGGTATAGTTACTAGGCCTCCCTCCCAGTCTCTTAACGCTAACCCTAAGTCACGCTGCCTCCCTCCCTCCCAGCCTCTCGGCTCTAACCACTACACCACACTGACTCCCTCCCAGTCACGCAATTCTAACCCTTAAACCACACCGCTTTCCTCATTGTCAGGCCCACATACCACCTTTAGGTTGTCTCATATCTTTCTTTGAGTGTAATTATAGTCTGTAGCTTTGTGCTTTTACTCTGGGCAGTAATTGTGTATTATCCTCCTCATCACTGGTTTCCATGTGAGTGACCTCATTGTCGGTGTGTATGGATTCAGCAGATTCTCCAAGACAATGTGGACCTTGTTAGTTAACCGGCTCAGATGGTGACCATGAGCATGGCTAAAGCTCTCAGATTCAGCTAAACACAGTACGGTATAGTACAGTACAGTGTTATTGAAGCCATTGGACAGTTTACTCATTGCTTCGAATCCCTGTGTCACCATTCATGCTTTGTACAGCCATTTTATCAGCGTGTCCTTAGTGTGACTCCTGCTAGTATTAGTTGTAGATCCATAAAAAGTGAAACCTGAAGGGAGCTGTTTAGGAGATGGACACGATCACTTTTTACATCGATTTCCACTTCCCCGCTAGGAGTGATGAGAAATTTATGGTTAAAGAGTTCTGTCGCTAATGAAACAATTCCATAACTCTTTTCTACTATTGTGGGGTTTGAAAGAACTTGCAGCAGCACAAACCTGTTTTATTTGATTTTTAAAGCAGAATATTTAACAGGAACATGCAGACAGATGTTTGACCTCTTAATGGTGATAATCCTTTCACTACTTGTGTTTGTGCTAACCAATCTTCTCCTGCTTCTAATGACTAACAGAGTTAAACGCCAGTAATTAAAGCCCTTTTAAAGCATTGTTCTAACTTGAGAGTCCAGCTTTTTTCTAATGAGTTTTCCAATTATACAAAACAAATAGAGCTCCAGATATATAACAATGACCATTCCATTGGCATGCATATGAATTTGCCACCAATATTTTAGAGTACATGTTAAAACTTCAATATAAAGCCATACAGATACATAAAATAAGGAAATGCATTAATAAGCTATACAACAGTTCATTTCATATCATAGGCATCTTCTTTTAGCGGTTGCCCCCGACGATGTTTCCAGTTGGATTTGTAGCAGGACTGTGATGTTTATGCTTCGACCTGTGTAGCTTCGAATTTTTCTTATTCTTGCTGTGATTGGCTGCAAAAACAACAGGGCTAGCTATTCCCAGCTCAGTCTGAGATTTTGTGCAGTTGAGAACCGCATCCTGTGGTAGGTAGGTAGGATGAAAACGCCTGTCTCAAATATCCAATCCTCGGCTGAGTTCTTGAGTGCTTTTCCATTGGGGAGGCGGTTATTTCCCCAGTTATCTCTTCAAGCGTTACAGACCACCCTGTAGAGTTTACAAGAAACGCCCTACTTTCCATTTGCTGTATCCCCTCTTGTCCATGCAATACATTTTTAAGCATAAATGTTTTGATATTTGTAATTTTGAAAATCACCTGGAGACTACATTTCTCAACTTTTACTTGCGTTCGCCAAGACAAAGACAATTTTTCAAAAGTTAACCCATGTATTCCTCAGGTGAATTGTGATGACGCTTGACGTGCAAATAAAAATGTCAAAAACAATCAAGATTGTTTAAAATCACTTGGCTATGGAAAACACAAGTAAATTAATTCTCGTCAACAACAGAGGGTTCTTTAACTCTTTAATGAACCCCTTTATGATGTCAGAGATTGCATTGATGTTGTTATTGAGTTTTTGATGCTTCAACTGCAGCAGCTTTTCTGCTTGAAATTAAAGCTGAGATCTGCGCCACTGAGATTGCGGCAGGCATGTGTGTAACTGGGAGTGAAGGCGTAACATTGTTCAAATGGAAACATGCCCTTCCTTCCTTCCTTTAGCCCTCCTTCAAGCTGCTCCCTACTGGCACGCTCACCAGTGCATTCGCTCAATAGAGATGGAGGTTTCCTGGTTTCATATATACATTCAATGTCTGTACTGTCACAAAGGAGCAAGGGAGAAGGCCATTAGACAAAGGTCAACTGTGTATTATATTATAAGTTAAGAAACAGTAGGAAATATAGTTCTTTAATTGCATACATTTCAATTCCAAAATAAATGTACAGGCACAACTGTTTTACACTTGGACTATGTTTTAATTATATGTGGTCCCTTTTAAAAGTTTCCCATAGTAAAACCATGTTAAATGATGTTAAATGCTTTCTATAACTATGGCAAAAACTCCATGATCACTGTAGTAAATGTTAATAAGAGGTACTAATAAAAGAAACTGATTTGATAAACAATAAAAACGGTGTGTTGATTGTCAGGTGTCTGTTTTTTTTTTTTTTTTTTTTTTTTTTTTTTTTTTTTTTTTATATAATCAGTGCCGTAGTTAAAATGTGTTAATAGGGCTGGAGATGTAATGCGAATATAAATATTAATAATGCGCTGAGTTTTGTGAATATCCAAACCATGTTAGAAATCTGTGTCTGCTAAGGAACGTTTAGACTTCCTGGCTAACTTTTTTTATTGCAGGATTGTGCAGAGGAAGGGTGGATCCCTGCATGTGTTAGAGCTTGCATTCCCATTCGGGACGTCCTGAGCTCTGACTCATAAGGTGTGGGGCCATATATTGCACCCTCTAGCTGCTTCAGTGCCTTCCCTGCATTACATCTGTATAAACTTGCCTGTCTAAGTGTGATTGTGCTTTTCCTTTCAAAACAATATCTAAGAGACAGAAAGATAATTCACATTGATATCTCTTGCCAAGCTTATGAAATCACTGCATTCCATTTAAAACATCAATACTTTCTGAAGCCAGCTGAACAGCAGTCTCTCTTTTTTCTTTTAAAGAGTGCTCAGGTTGCATAGCAATCAGGCTTTTGAATGTTGGGACCTGGTTTGACTCCAGACGGGGGATAGTATACAAAAGTACCATATGAACCGGCACTAAAATAAGATGGCACGGAATAGGCATAGTTCCAGGCTGTAAGTGGGGATTTTGCTGAGCGGATAATGGCTGGTATTTACTTGTAAAATACTCCTGATATTATTCAGCATTGTACACTATAAATGTGCAGGATAATACATTTAAAATTGTAATCAGGTAAAACCTAGGGTTGATTTGATGAACCTATACCCAACCGGAGATGAGACATGGCAACATTTTATTGGAGCATTTTACAGCACTGGCCCGAATCCCCTAGTGCTGTAAAACGTTGTGATAAAATCCGTCTGTGGCTTATCCTGGTGATTTGTAAAGGCTGATCAAATCAGCCCCCCATGTATGGTAGGAGCTATGAGGACAGGCTAAAATAATTCAGGGTCTACAGCCTAGAAAATCCTAAATTGTACTTATTTGTGTTATTCCAAGTCATCACTTCAGGTTGAGCACAGAGAGTAGAAAATGGAAACTGAGTAAATGTCAGTTTAGATCAGAAGGTAAGAGGAAATTTAATGCATGTAATAGTCTGCAAGGTGAAGTAGTAGGATCTAACACATTGGGAACATTAATAAGACAACTAGATTCTGACCTTTTAAATTAGATGCCCTTAATAGGGGCAAATGTTGTGATAAGAAGTTTGGAGCCATACCTCTCAAGCATTTTACATAATTTAGTAGGAGGTGGCAAACATCCTTTGAGGAAATTGTTGTGATGAGGGATTGGAAGGGATGGGTGGATTTAACATCAACCTACTGCTGCACTTTCAGCACCTTCTATCTCAACCCATATACATGTCATAATGACAGGCTTGTATAAACACTAACATTTAATAATCACATGCGTGTAAAGTTTTATTGTGTATTGATCGATTGAATAAGAATGTATGTTTTATAGGTGGTATGTTATATATACTTGTCGTTTCAGCACAATTAAATGATCATTTGATCTTGTTGTGCCTCATACAAGTAGCCCATCAGGACCATCGGATGCATCGTGATTCATATTGTATCATGACCTGTATATCGAAACACATATCGCATTGTGACATTAGTGATTTGTTAGACCCCTAAAAGTGACCTTGACCTAGCATGGCTGCCATGTGGTTGGTTTATGAATGATGGAAACCTAACGCTATATTAGGTCTAATAAATTACCAAGACAGGATTAAGAGAGAGGATCTACTGTTCAGATTATTAAAATAGACCTTTTTTGGGACAGGGCTGTAGTCTATAGTTCTAATGTCCCATAAAAACTGCCGTGAGTGTGCATTATGCATTTGCATGTTGGCAGTCTTCTGAAGTGGCATTCAAATGATACTGTGCCATGGGGAGGCATTGTTTTTTGTTCACAAAATCTCACAGTTGCATTTCGGTCAACCGTTTTGAGATAATAATATAAGATCAGTTTATGTTCTGTTTGTCTATTCTGGGCCACTGGACCCTATGCAATCCATGTTGTTCCAAAAGCTGATTGCTCTAGCTATGAGGAGTGCATTGGTTATTTAAATACAATTTAGTGATCAAAGTGATTTTCAGGAAGAAAATTAAAATGTGCATTCTTGTGAATGAGCATCGTCTCATGGTGACAGAGCTGCAAAGAAAAAAAAACGGCTGGAGATGTTTCCGGGAATTCTAAATGGATGAAACTTAGCATGCTGTATTATCCCAAGCAGCATACCCTTGCAGACAGGGATACACTGGACACAGGCTGTGGGTCTCTCCCTTTTGTAGTGTGTCATATATCTAGTGAAATGCTTGTCCAACTGTAATGCAACTTACTTCAGTTTTTCATAATCTGGGTATATGTGGAGTTGGTCTGACTGTCTGTTTGTATTTCACAGTTGGGTTTTGCATATATTTAAAGAAGCACTTATTAAACTTACGAGAGACTTTGTTTTGAGTATTGTATTGTAGGGGTATATGGAGTAAAAACCTGTGAGATAGTTTTACAAAACCATACCAAACTATTATTTGAAACTAGCCCAATATGAAAACTCACCATCAAACTAAAGTACAAAAATATACATAACCAATTCATAAAGGGTGTAAGACATTATATCATGAAATATATGGAAAAGCGTATATATATTTCTTCAGTATATATTTAATATATTTTGTAATATATTATCAAACCACACACGCATACTGTTGTACAATAAATTTGCCAAGTTACAATATATTTGAAACTAAGTGTTACACTTTATCCAATAAATTACAAGATATAGTGTCCATTTGGGGTCCAAACCACCAATATCACCACAAAAAACAGAAAATAGACTTCTATTTTGCTAGGAACAGTAATAATAGCCTGCCTCAGCTTCTATCTAGTGCTTGCCTTTGGACATACTCATTACGTCACCTCCTCCTTCTGGACTGATCGATTCTACCAGTCTGAAATGCTAGTTTGGAATTAGCGCTGCTCCTAATGTTAACAAACAGGAATGATACAGTGAATTGAAACTCTGTATTAGTTTCCATTGTGGCTTGGATTTTGACTTGGTTTCCCATTGCAGTAACACTGAGTGATCCCTCCAGCACTCTAGCACTTACTGACAGTTCTGTATGTAAATGATATTTAAAGCCGTAATAAAAGCAAAACAAAAAAACATCAAACCTACAAACGGTGCTGTGCTTACAATATAAAGTGTGAGTGCACTTATAATAAGCAGCACTGTTAGCTAGCACTTTTTTTTTTAATCAAGTGCAATTTCGTCAACGATAGAGTACTGTAACTTTTAACTTTGTTCAGTTAGTTAAGAAATGAAAAGCCAATTGAAATATATTTTAGCTGATGAAACCTAAAAGATAAAGCAAGTTCAGCGGTTAGTGACGTGCGCAGTCCTATTTGTTTTAACACAGGCACATGTTTTGGGATGGATACATGAGGGTTAATAACAAGCAATATAGTGCTAGTGTAACAGAAAAATAGACAAGAGTCAGACAAAAATGGTTCCATGTAGTATTTTATAATGGAATCAATGTGTTGCAGTGCTGACCAAATGAGAGTGACTGATTAATGAGAGGTGGATAAAGGGGTCCTGACTGTACCAGCTACAGACAATTTCTTTGAGCAATTTTCTGAATGCCGTTACGGGTATGTACTGTAGGATGGATTAAAAGTCTTTTAAAAAAAGTATGTTAGTAACGTGCACAGCTGTAAATGTAAATTTGAGCTTGATAAGAATGAGATCACCCTGACCTACATGTCAAAAAGGACCTCAGATTCAGTTACCCACAATGACCTGTGCTAAAGAATATCCTTACCAAGTATCTTCTCTTGTTAGTGTAGAAACGCCTTTGCTGCATGAGTACGATTCAACTAGCCTGTATAATTTTATTTAGGTCCCATTACTGACTGCATACATGAAATGCACAAACCCCCAATCAAGGGAGCGTGCTGAAAGGCA
This sequence comes from Polyodon spathula, assembly GCF_017654505.1. Lineage (NCBI taxonomy): Eukaryota > Metazoa > Chordata > Actinopteri > Acipenseriformes > Polyodontidae > Polyodon > Polyodon spathula. The sequence continues at coordinate 16,496,224 of NC_054558.1, read as the reverse complement.
GCTTTCATTCAACTGAAAGCAGCACTTATAGAAGGAGTGCTTTATGCCTCAATCCCTCAGTAACTGTAAAATCAGAAATGGTCTCTTTCTGTTTTGGTGATTGGGGGGGTTTGAACAAAAGCATTGCCTCCACTTAGCTCCAGGGTGCTTTACTCAGTGCCTGATATCTCCTGTAACTGACAATGGCACATTGTACAGCATAAATCAATGAATCCATCTTTGAACTTGTAAAGTGACCTCCAGAAGCAATGCAGAGTGCTTGACACCACGCTTTCGAATTCCCCTGTTACTGAGGAATGATCTCAATTTAGAAAGGCAAGAACTGATACCGAACTTGGAATTTTACAACTGTGGAACTTGACAATCTTGTGTTTTTGTTTATTAATGAGTAAGTAGTTTCAAATTGCATTTTCTTAGCTTTAAATGTCATCAATTGTGCAATAATTCTGAGTGATACGTACTGCAGTGAATTGTTTTAGTTTTGTATTGTTTGTTTGCTAAGTCTGTATTGATTGCTTGTTTGCTAGGTCTGTATAGTTCAGGAGCTGCCCTTCATTTCTAGCTGCCTGCCATAGACGTCTTTGGTGCAAGCTGGGTCAGCCAGTGTGTGTTTATATGACTAAGCACCAGCACCATATAGTGCACAGCAATGTATTGCAAGCAAAACAAAAGGTAACTTGATGCAAAGTTTTGAATAATGTAGCCTATGCTACATGTACCCGTAGAGCAGCTCCCAAGCTCAGGTGAACATACTTCATTATTGCAAACATAAAAATGAGGGGGGATAAACTCTCGATTTTGAGTTTATATGGAACAGTGAGCAGTCACGGACATCATACATAACGTGTAGAGTTAATGTGTACATCTGTGTACTGATGTCATCCCATGCACAGAACACACTGCATAGTTCTAGTGGGGGGGAAAAAAAACACTTACTATGCTTTAAAGTCATATGTAAAATCTTCATTTTTTGTTCATACGTCGTGTGTTGGCTGTTTCTTATCATAGCTCGGATTTGCTTTGCGCTAGCCCAAAGTGCACTATAACATTGTAACTGTAATAGACACCACACACAGCAAATGAACTTGTATAAGCACACTGAAGTGTTGCTTGGTTAAATGTCCCCGTTGTGTGGCGTAGAACTTATTCTCGAGTCTGTTCATTTTGATAGGGTTTTGAAAGAGCGCTCTGTGTATCTGGCACAGACAAAAGTAAAGAGTAGTTTTCAGAAAAAGAGATTTGAACAGAGGACTAGTGTTTGTGCTATTGTGTGTGAGTGTGTGCTTATGCATAGTTTCAGACCCCCAGGGTTTGTGATCCATTGTGACTTTAACCACCGGTTCTAGAGAATTTTACTGGCAAATTTCTGCTGCAGAAAGTGGCCTGAGGATAGAGGAGCCAGTCGGTCCAGTTGTGTCTCTTCCAGAAAACCCTACTGGTCAAACAAACAGTTAACCATACCACATACATACAGACCCTCAAAGAGCAACTTGGTGCAGCACTGGAATATCACACTTATCTTACCTCTTCTTTATGTTGTTTAGAGCCACTTTGTGTATCTTTTTTTTCAGCTTTTAGTCTAAAACAGCCTTGTTCAAGTTCTGTAGTGATATTTCTTACTGATGCATGTGGCAGGCTGGCAAGTGGAAAGAGGCCCAGAGACAGACTGCAGTTCAAAAAAATAACTTATTATAAATAAACACAAAAATGAAAGGGCACAAGGTCCAAAACAAAGCAATTTAAACACAAAGAAAGACAAAAAGCAAAACTTACAAAAATAACAATTTCCAGGCTGGGCAATGCCTTCACTGGATTCAAACTTTCCAAACAACCAAAAACCCCCAACCTGCTTCCTCAGCTCCCTCTCTCCAAATGAGAAGCAGAGGCCTCCTTTTATATCAGGTGGCTGGGCGCTGATTGATCGTTAATCAACCTAATCAACTAATCAACCCTAGCCACCTGAACATAATAAACCCAGGCAGGTAGGGGAAGTTAACCCCATCCCTGCCAATTTAAAGGGCAGAGCTTTGCTCTGCCACAATGCATTTTCTAGTTTTGTAACTTGAAAGAGGTGTTTTTACTCTAAGTAATAGTGCTGATATATTTGAATTAGCTAAGCTACATCAGTAACCCTACAGACTCAGGTGTGCTTTATTCATGCTGTGATAAGCGAGATCAGTTCAGAGGACATTAACGAGGGGTCTAGTACCTGGTCATGTCAATAATATACCTAAATAAGGGGAGTTATGAGACCCGGGGCTGGGAGCAGGGCTTTTGCATTGAAGCACTACACTGAGTCAAAATACCTGGGTAAATAAGGCAGGGAACTGGAGCTGATATTGAGAAACCACTTTGAATCATGGAGTTGTATAACAGCTTGCTTGTATTTCCCTCTCAAACACTGCCGGTTGCACCATTACAGTATATGCACTATACAGTACACTGTAGGGCTGGTCCTAACAGAGGTGGTTAGAGCTCCATTAGCTGGGAGTCCTTGAAAACTCTGAGCAAGTTCAATGGGTTCGTTTGGTTTGGTTTGGCTGCCCTTATGAGTGTTGGGTTTGAGATCACCCTCTTATTACTGTGTCTGTTTGAGATTATAATTATGGCTCATGACTTTATTTTGTTCTCTCTCTGTGTGCTGCCCCCTGTTTCACAGTCTCTTAGGGAATGTCCTAGTCTGAACCAGGCATGCCTGTTTTCAGTTTTTTACAGAAATAATGCCATAAATCTTACCTGCCATCCATTCTTTTTGTATCTCTCTCATATGAGACTAATAGAATAAAACCACATTTTATAGCAAATATTTTCATTTAAAAAAATGTACGGTATAGCTTTCAATTTTTCAGGTCTTTCTGTAGTCTGTGTTACCTAGAGAGTGAACTTGTCTTCAACCCTCAACCAGCTATTCCTTTGTCAGAAATACTTTAACCCTGAAGACTGGTCTCATTTTTAAACCCTTCTAAACCTCAACACAGCTTAGCCCCTAGCATCCACTGAAAGAAAACTATATAGCCTCCTCTATATGGCAGCCTATATAATTTTGAAATAGTATTAATAAAGAAGACGTGTATCCTATACCAGATTATAAGATATTTAAATTACTTTTGTCTTTCTTTTAATCAGATATCAAACCGTCAAAATGACAACATTGTGTTGAAATACACTCTCTCTTCATTTTTTCAACATTGGTCTCTTTCTTTTTGAACATTCAAACCCACAGAGTTTTGCTTCCAGCTCAGTCAGTGATTCAGTTGACTGACGCCAACGTGAATCACAACCTGGACCTTGACAAAATGGACTTCATAAAGTGATGTTGAGAACACTTGGGATAAGTCTTGGGCTGATTGTGTAACGCATAAGAAAGTCTCCCTCATTGGTATAAACCACACTCCGCAAGGACTTGACTGTTTCTCTACTCAGGGGTCTGTATTTCCTCTTACACTTAACAGGCCCTAAAGTAAAAGCAATTTCATTTGCCCATTGAACTCCCTGACACGTGCGCACGTTCTCTCTCTCTTTCACTCTGAAAGGTCAGCTGTGTGGAAGTTTACTCGTCCTTGCTAGTTTATGGTGATGATGTGTCTGAAACAGTTTGCTGTACAATCTGGACAGGGTCTGACACATGCTGTGTGGAACATTGTAGAGCCTCATAACAATTTCTTTAAAAACCATTTGACATATTTAAGATTTTTTATTTCCTTATATGGTTCATGTTTAAAATGTCAACAAATAATACGTTACCAGTGTGACTAAGAGCTGAGTTATTGTTACACTTTTTAAAATATTTCTTCCCAGGGGATATCATGAAGGATGTGTGTATATACATACTGTATGTCACATTTACACTTTTAGCTGTGCTTGTGATTTGAAGCTGATGTGAGCATTCCCCAGTTCAGGGTGTCTGATGACAGAATACACACACACACACACAAGTAGATTGGATAGGGTAATAATGGCTGCAGTCTAGTGGATGTAAGAGAAAAGGCATTTGTTTTGCATGGTATTTCTTGCTGATGTATTTCTGAGGGCAGTGTTGCAGGGGGACAGGTTAATGGTTACACTCTAGACATGTTAGAGCTGAATTAAGGTCAAAGAGGTGCTTTAAACTCCCTGAAAAGTCACTAGGATGTGATGGCTGAAACTGACAAAGATATACAAAGTATATCAACAAGAAGAATCCATTAGTTAAGATAACTGGGGTATTTCAGATCTGTGCTAATGACACTACGGTTTCCCATAGTCTCATTGGGGACTTTCTTGTAGATGAATCGGCACATTGTGGCTGCCAATAAACAGGCCAGCCCAACCGAAGGTCAGCATCAGTTCTGTAATCTTCACAGGACAGGGTGCCAGGGGGAAGGCCATGTGTGGGTGGGAACTACTATGAAGGAGGCGTACTGCCTCAACTGGGGAACGTGGCAGAAGGAAGGCCATCTGATTCAGACAGAGACCTGTTTGCATCATGCACATGATGCACACCATGCAGAAATCTTTTTCCACTGATCAATATTGATTTGTTGTAACCTCTGACGCATTCAGTTAAAAATGGCACAGAATTTTAATTGTAGGCTTATTATTAGTACAAGCAACCCCTTTTTCAATGCAGCTTTGATTTATTGATTAGCCAGTACCAGGAAATGATGAGGTTATTTCCTCCCAATCTTATGACATGACAATAGCGAGTATATTTGCTATATACATGTGTATTGCCTTAATATTTGTTTACAGTGATACAACGTGACACAGTCTGCTAATTCACTATATTAGTTCAACCTCTGGGGCCGGTTTTTCAAAACTTGTAATCTGGATCAAAGTGATCCGGATTTTGTAATCGAGATTACTTTTACTTGGTCGTTTTTTTTAAAAGGAATCTCTATAACAAAATCTCTATCTCAAAATATAGCATTACAAAATCCAAACCACTTTGATCCGGATTACAAGTTTTGAAAAAGCAGTCCCTGGAGGTCCTGGTTTGAATCCAGCACTGCAGTGAGTTTGGTGGCAGAGATCCAGGACGTTAGTCCAAAACCACTAAAACGGCACACGGTTCAGCACAGATTGAGTGGCAGTGGGTGTTCAGGTTAGGGTTGAGGTGCCCTCAACCTCATGCAGGGTTGTAACCAGCGCTACTGTCCCTTGTCTTTTCATGCGCGCTACGGTAAAAAAACCAACACTTTTGGAGGATTGTGCCCAGTGTAATAGTTTGCAGAAAGCTTGTATTGGAACGGTGTTCCCAGCAGAGTAAAGCCACGCCTGAGTTTATTATTAACCAGCGAGAAAGCAAGCAAGCAGGCTGGAAATGTGACTTCAGAGCCTCGTCTGTTACCATGGTTACTATTTGTGGCTGACATTCAACCCACTAATGTTGGTTTACTTTTCAAAACAGGTCTTTTGTGTACTGTAGCTTAACTGAGTGAAACTTCAGAAATGCTTGCTCTTGGATTTCTGAGTTTGAGTAAAAGTATTTAAACTGCGTTGACTTTTGGCAATGGTAGTTTCCAAAGTGGCCCTGAACCCCCCCCACACACACACACAAAGGACCAACATGGTGCAAATGATGTACTTGCCAACATTTTTAAATCCCAAAGCGACCTCCTCAGTACAACAGACTGCAGTTACAACCGTTGGCCACTGGGTGGCACAGTGTGCTATGTAAAAATTCCAATCAAAGGGACTGCCATAATTGCAGGTTCAGTTTTTATCTTTGACTTCTGGATACCTGGGTTTGATTCCAGCTCACGTCACACACTTCTTTGCACAATTGTCAATCAGGAATGGAAGGGTGTGTTCTGATTAAGATGGGCCTTCGTTGCACTTGCTGGAATGTGCCTGTTACACAGCCAAAAACAGGGGCGAGCTGGCAAAAAAAGGAGGATGGCAATGTCACAAAAGTAATAAAAAAAATACATGAACTGGTAGCAGTCAGAACATTGTATTTTTCATAATGAGGAAGGATTGTATTGAGCTTTTTTATTTTTTATTAATTTGTGCTTATGCTTGTGGTTTGTCTAACTAAGTTCATATGTGATGAATTAAGTCAGCTGCTGTTTCAACAGCTTTATATAAAGTCTGTGATACAGACTGATTTTTAAATGCCATGGAATCCCCTTTGGCACAATGTAACCTTCACTTTGACCTGGGACCCAGTCGGCTGCATTGAGGTCATTTTACTTTTTTCAGGTTCCAAAAGATACAGGAGGCGTTCTAGTAACGCAGATCTGTGTAAACCAGCAGATGGGTCATGTCGGTACCTGCACAGGTGGAGCAGGTGCCAAAGAACAGATGCAGATGCCAGAAAGTTCTGAAAATAAACACAATTGTTGAATGTGTAAATCTACTACTGGCCCCTAGGTAGTGGAGGAGAATTTATACATCGGATCAACAACACATGTTGATCCGATGTATAAAATGTAAATAATATGTAAGCAAATTGATCAGTAGCTGTGTCGCCTTCCGGCTATAAACGTTTAACATAACCCACACTATATTTGTAAGCAGTAAATGGCTATCATCATATCTTCTGAATTATGAAAAAATATACTTTGTGTTTCTTGGCCGAGCTCCAATTTACACACATGCAGCAAACTAACTTGCTGCTATTGCCGCATGATACGATTTTAAATGTTATATTACAACAAGGCTGACTTTCTTTCAGCCTTTGCTTATTATGATCCCCTGTGCACCAAGAAGCCTTTGTTATCTGTATAAAGCACATGGAGCTATGTGGAAATTACTGAACAACCAGATTCTCAAATCTCAGTGGGGGGTTGAATTTGAAGATTATGCCCAGTGTAATTCTTTGCAGACAGCTTGTGGAACTGTATTCCCTGCAGAGTAAAGCCATGCCTGAGTTTATTATTAGCTAGCAAGCAGGCTGGCAATGAGATGTCAGAACTGTTATACCACAGTATATACAGTACCCTGCTTGGCTACTTTATTAGGACCTGTAGCTAATATTGGGTTGGCCACAAACTTCACTATTCAACTGAAAAGACGACAAAGTTGAATTCTAAGAAAAGATACGAATCACATGGGGGAGTGTGATTACGCAAAATAAACACCAATAGTGCCTCATCACTGAAACAGGCACAACACACTGGTTATCAAGACCACAGGGCGAGGGCTGTGCTATACTAATTCAAATGAAGGCACCCTGGACACTCTGCTCTGCGTTGACCAGGACGGTTGCAAAATGAAGAAGCTGATTCCTGAAAGTCAGTTCTTCCCTGCATCTAATTAGCGACTGCTCAGTAGAGCAATTGATTACATAGACACTAGCTCACAGCAGTGTTTGTAGTGATTGTAAATCAGATTTGTATTTCTCGCACCCACTTTATGGAATGCAGTACATTATGCTGTTATGCAGGCTCTTTGCCAAGATTTAAAGATAAAGTTTTGCTTGTTTTAAGATCTTCTGGTTGTTTTCACTCTTATTGAGTAGACCTGCTGCTGCGGTTGTTGCAAGATGTTTTTTTTTTTGTTTATTGTGCATGGTGTGTGTTGTGTGTAAATGCAATAAACACATGCAGACATGCTACAGCTGGGCTATCAAAGACTGCATCTTGGCAACTCTCTGACTGTTGTGTCAGGAGAGGTTATTTTTCTATACATGATGTAGATGTAGGTCAGGGTGACCAGCTTGTTTTAGGATCCTGATCACTGCAATATTGTGTTTAAATGGCTGCGTGGAGAGGTTACTGACACGTCTGGTTCCTCTTGCTTTGGCAGAACTGGAATACATGCTGATAAAGCAGCTTTTGTTTTTTAATTGAAAGAGAAAGAGAGAGCACTGCGGGTCATTCGTATCCAATGAGGGAGATGAGCTGTAATGAGAGACGTCGTTAGAAAGCTGATCTACTGTGATTAATACATTAATGAGACGAGGTGAGCGAATCAAAGGACTGAGGATAGATTAATAAAGCAAGCAAGCTGTCTGCACTTTCTAGAAATGCTGAAAAAAAACATAGGATAATTCAATGACAAACGCTTTGACTTGAGGGTATTGAGAAAGACTTCTTTGTTTGTTTGTCATTGAATTTAACAAAGTTTATTTTAATATTTCTGTTTACCACTATTGAATATTTTAATGATTATGGATGACTTCACTGTACAAGGTGAATTCCTCAAAGAAGGTTTTAGCCCAGTACTGCTGTCATTAGGGCCTGGGTACAAATGCCTTGGTTTCCAACCAACACCAGTGAGGCCTGGTTTAAAGAGTGCACTTCAACAGCTCAATTGTTAATCGGAAATTATATCAAAAGGACTGAAATGGAAACATGAGCTAGTTTTAATCAATTCACTTTTACCTTTTACCTTTTAGAAAGTTTGAAATTCATGCGTTAAACAGTCTTAATAAGGGGATTGTTTTTATATTTTGATTTACTTGCACAGAGCTTTTCCAGAACACTTTCCTCAATTGCATGCAGACATTGGAAACACAGCTTTATCCTTGTTGCAAAGCAACTGAACAGAATGGATGGGAACTGATCTGGTTTGTGTCTTTTGTTTCCGTAGGTGCGTGAGATCCTGGGGCGCTGCTCCTGTCCTTCGCAGTTTCCAATGACCAAGGTTTCCGAAGGGAAGTACAAAGTGGGCGACTCCAGTGCGTTGATCTTCATCAGAGTAAGAGACTACTGAAGCATTCCTCATTCAAGACAGAACCTGTCGCTCTACGATGGGTTGGAGCTGCATAGAATGGGAAATAATTAAACAATGAAATAGAGAAGCTGATTTTTGGAATATCTTCCTCTGCTTTTAATGTTTGTTGATCTTTAAATGGCTAGTGATGACGGTATACTTTTAGAATGTGTCGGAGGATAGGACACGTCTTTTCTTCCTGAGGTAATGGTAATTAGATCAGGAATCATGTTGGGGTCCAAAGTGAGAGAATTCTTCAGAGGGCCAGAACAATAATCATAGAAAATCTATCCTATTTAAAAAAAAGGGGTCTTGTAGATGTAATTGTTAATGAATACACTCATTTAAAATTAATTAATACACTAGTTAATTAATAATTACACAAATGATAATACAATTTATAAACTATAGTTAAACATCTAGGTGTTAAATTTGACTCTGCGTTGAATTTTGAGGCCCATGTTAGAAATATCTGTAGTTTCTTTTTTCATCCACAAAATATCGCTTGCTTTAGATCGTCTTTGTCAGTGTCTGATGTGGAGAAACTGATACATGCCTTCATTTCATAGAGAATTGAATACTGTAATGCCTTGTTTGCTGTTTTTTTAGACTAATGTTCTTAATAGGTTGCAATACATAAAAAATTCTGCTGCTCAAATTTTATTAAGAAAAAGACAGCATGACCATATAACCCCAGCTTAAGCATCTCTCCACTGGTTACCAGTTAAATATAGAACTGATTTTAAGATCTTGCACCAAGGATCTGCTTTGCTGCTACATTTCCCAACACAACTTGCGGTCAACTAAAAATGATCACCTTCCTATGCCAAGAACAAAGTTACAAGCTATGGGAGATCGTGCCATTTGCTCTGTGGCCCCTCATCTCTGGAACTCCCTTCCAAGGTCTGTTGAGGACTTGGAGTCTGTGTCTATGTTTAGATCGTGCCTCAAGACTCCTTATTACAAGCTAACTAACTAACTATTACAGCAGACTAACTAGCTGCTGCTAGCTGTGTGATGTCATTTTAAATGTTTAACATAAATGATTCCTGATGGAAAATATGTCTTTTTTTACAGTTCATTAAAGGTTTAAACCTATATTTCTTGTTCATATCTTCATACACCAACTTAAACAACAATGAACTTTTTCTATTGTCGAAGGCATCAAGGTTCATATTAAACAGCTAGCGTGTTACTGCATTATTAGGTCATCATTTTGGCAAAGATGAAGTTACTATATATAACCATTTGGACTTGAATTAATGCTTTTAACTAGAGTAGATAAATACAGCTAAACAAAACAATGTTGTGTCAACCTCAAACTGCTTTTTAAGCCGTTTGTATGAATTACTGTACATGTGGTTTGAAAACTATCTTTCCAAACTGGTAAAAATTCATAAAATTGTCATAAAAAGTCAGAATATTTAAATAAGCTTTGTGAAATAGCACCCACTTCTGGCAGTATTGATTATATTTGTAGGCATCTCATTTCAAGCATGTACTGCAATCGGGCTTTTTGATTGGCTGAGCATGAGGTTGTTATAAATGATACAGAAATTAAAGCCGTCTGCTTGCCTTTCATCTGTGAAGCTGTTGAAATTGCCTGTCACAGTGATTCAGGGAGCCAGCCAAGTCACTGGAGGGAGCAGGAGCTGCTCTTGAAAGGGCTGACAGCAGTCAGAAACCCACTGACAGTCTTTTGAAGTGAATTCTGCAGAACAGCTTTGAGCTACAGATGTGCACTCATCATTCTTGCTTGCCTTGCAACTTGCTGTTCTGTTTTATTAATTTATTTATTTGTGCCATGCTGTTCACTTTGATGTTGCCACAGGCCTGTGGGGAAACTTGACAGGGCAGCGCCTTACAAACATGACAAGCTGGAAAACTGGAAAATTCCTGAATAATATTATGTTTAACCTTCTGTGCACAATTGAAATCAGACCACTCTTCCCCAAAGGTAGTTTTAGCTGCAGTGATATAATCTATTGACATGCCACTGCCATTTCTTAAAGACATATAACAGAGGATTTGTACATGTAGAATTAGTTGTAAGGAAACTGGCCAAGTGCGTTCAAGTTATTGAGAGTATTACAATCTGGGGCTATGTGGGGAGTGTTTGTCTGCATGCCATAATTTTTTCATGATACTGTCATGGCTCTAAGCAGTCTGTTTGCCCCATAACTGCCTTTTCGTTTTCACCCATCGTCTCCCTTCTTGTATCCTCACTCTACACATATTTACAGGATTAGGAGGACAGTCCGTGTGTGTGTTCACTGGCTTTATGCTTCCAGCTGTGGCAGGAATGCTACTGGAGCCCCAGTGAGTAGGAGGAGTACACCAAATGAAATCATATATATAGGCTACAACCAGTAAATACCAAAGGCATTTCTTGCTTCTCTTTTTCTTGCTTGGCCTTGGTACTAAATTACTACAGTTGTGTGTATTGCAGCCTAATGTAAATGCTTTTCATAATTAAAAATGGTGTTTAGAAATGCCCATCCCTACCAGTGTTGAAATCTTCCTCCTTCTCTCTCTCTCTCTCTCTCTCTCTCTCTCTCTCTCTCTCTCTCTCTCTCTCTGTCTCTCTCTCAATCTCTCAGGTGCTGCGGGCTCATGTGATGGTACGAGTGGGCGGAGGCTGGGACACACTGGAACACTATCTTGACAAGCACGACCCCTGCCGTTGTGCAGCCTTCTGTAAGTACAGCTCTCCACAGCTGCAGTATAACACTGATGCAAAAAACACTGACATCATCATCAGTATTTCCAAGATATTTCCCTGCTATAGCAGGCCAAGAATGATTACACCACGGGTTCAGGGTCGCTCTTTTTTTATAATCCTGGTGTTTTAAGTGTTTTACTTCTTTCTCACATTGAGTGTTACATTGGTCTTGGCAGTCACCACTGTAGAAACCCATGTTGTGGAGTATAATACAAAACAAATATCACATATTTACAGTAAATGGATAAAATATGTGTTGTGCCACCCTGATGACTTGCAAGAGGAAATATTCCCCTGCTTTTGAAGATGGGGCGATGATCTGTTCAGGGATACCAGGAGGGCTGCTTGATGTGATGTAGGCTGAATAGATGTAATTTTAAAGGGAGCAGGGAAAGTGAAAGCAATGCTGTTGAATGAGAACTATTTGGGTCTGTTTGGCCACAACAAAGTGAACTAGGTGCTCTTTCTTTTCATTTGTTTTTAAGCTCATCGCTACCAGCAGTCCAAAGCAGGTGGACAGACCCCCCAGAAAGCCAGCAGTGCTCACTCCTCCCGGGCTACTAGCCCCACCCCACACTGGAGGTCGGAGGTCGCGGCCCCGGTCAAGACGCCCGACAGACGGACCCTGGACCCTTCCAGCCTTGGTTGCCCTCCTCGCCCTTTCATGCAGGCAGAGCCAGGGTCAGGTGAGCCCTGCGTCCGCACAGGCAGGACCCCCTCACTCCTCAGACCCCCCAGGGATGGCTCTGAGCCCCGGCACTTCACCCCACTCAGGTACGCAGGGTGGCAGATTGCAGGACTCCACGTATCCTGTACACAGTCAGTTTAGTACAGTCTAAAATATCAGTTTAAAAACCACTGGTTAAGGCCAGGTCACAAAAGCCCAGTTCAATAAGACTAAAACTAAACTAGAAACGTTGACTTTTCTGGAAAATGGATAACATCTTGGGGTACCACAGCACCTTTGAGATGTATTGGTTATAGATTATTTTGCATCTGTGTAAAAATGGATACCAAGATATTTAGTTAGAAAGGCATGCATTTCCAGGCACTTTGCTTGAAGGGAACCTACAGATTCTGCTAGTCTCTTAGCAGGGATCACAGAGGGCAGCAGTGCTCGGAGCACCCTCTATTGGTGGTTAAGAGGACTAGAGTAAAAGATCCACAGAAAAAAATTGATTACATTTGTTGTTGGTTTATATAGTTTAAAAATATTAATAAGAAAATATTAAAACTGTTTTAATCATTCACACTTAAATTTAAGCTCTATCCTCATCCAATTAGAATGGGTTGCAGAAAGTAATTGATTGTTTTTACCGAAGAAGGTTACGTGTTCAGAACCTCTCTGCTAGACACTATGAATGTAATCTAACAATGACTTTTCACAGTACTTGCATCTGATAGGCTGAGATATTGACACTTATCCTGCCTAGTTTTGATGTAATGTGTTTTTTGTATCCTTAGCAGGGTTTGGTACTGATATGTCTGGTTTTGTTTTTTATTTGTTTTCCAGGTCAAAAGAATCACTGCCGCCATTGACTCGGAAACTCTCTATAGACAGCGACTCCTCAACTGCTTCTTCAAAGGGGGGCCGGGACAGACCCTCCCTCTCCCTGGTCAAGAAACCTGGGGAAGAGGTGATCCTGCTGGTAAACAGGAGAGAGGGCAAGCATGTGATCGAGAGGCCCGGAGCCATGCCACCTCCCGCCGCCCGACCACCACAGAGCAGAGCACGGAGCCAGTCACAAGACCGCAGCACACTGGTGAAACCCCACCTACCACAAGACTCCCTCGGACTGGAAGGGAACACAAGGCCGGATCAACGGCGATCGTTGGGTCCTGAAAGCCTCAGAAAGAGCAGGCTTAAACCAGGAGCTCTTAACAAGGATAGGCCTAGTGTGACAGCTACGGACCAATACATAAGCAGAGAAAAACAGCAAACTCGAGCTGATGGCTTCTGGGAGGATGGGAGAAAAAGAGGGGGCACAGCCTCAAATTTCAGGGCACAGGCAACACTAAAATCAGCAGCAGCTACCCTTCCCAGGAAACTGGTTTCTTCCTCTTCAGGTAAGGTCTCCTACAACAGCCCAAACAAGAAGGCCGCAACTGTTAGGCCTCTAGTGTCTAAGTCCCCAGCAGGAAAAAGCAACCTACTGGTCCCAGTGCTGCAGACAAGCCGCCCCTCTTCCAGGGAGTCGTATGGCACCCTAAGTCGAGGAACCTCTAGCGAGTGGCTTGATGCCATTTCTGAACCTGAAGAGGAGAATCTGGAGAGAACTTTCCAGGTGCTGCCTAGCTTGGACCCGAACCAGGAGAAGGAAATGTACCAGAGTTTTGAGGTAGAGTTTTTGGCCAACACACAAATGGACGCAAACTGGGAGGATGACTTTGGTGGCCCCCAAATGCAGCATCAAGGACAGCAGCAGCAGCAGAAACCGCTTCCCTTGGCTGATCCAAATGTCACAGACTCAGCCTACTCCTCCTCCAACTCCTCCACCTCTTCTCTGAATGTGGGGAACAAAATGGGGGTTCTGACTGATCTCAGGAGTCCCAAGAAGCCTTCTGCCAAGCAGCGGCCCTGCCCCTCAGATTACGGGTCAGTATTATCAGAACTCCAAGTCAGCTGCCGACACTTAAACTACAAAGACTGGGATCTGTGGGGAAACCCTTCAGAACCTAGTAGCAACCCAAGAAAGCCTGTTCTATCCAGCTCATCGGAGGATAACCACTTTCTGTCAACCTTAAATGATTTGAGGGACAAGGGGATTTTAAACTCAAAAGAGCTGAATTCAAGGGATTTAAATCCTAGACAACTAAATGCAAGGCAAGCCCTCAAATCAGATCATGCAAATCTGGACGACCTAAATGCAAGTGACCTTTTGGATTCTGGGACCCACAATGCACAAGGAATTCCAAATTTTGGAAATTCAAGAATGCGCATGGATTCGGGCGAAATGAATGGTGATGACCACGTGGACATTTCAGAGAACCTTGAATGTGCTTCTGATCTTGAGGATGAGGATGATACCACTCTCCTGCCCACTGAGATTCGCCGGCTCTCCCTCTCGGAGGAACTCTCCTTCCTCGACTCCTCCAGTGAAGACTCCTCTTCTCTGTATGTGAGCTTGAGCGAGCCCCGCTCGGAGAGTGCACCTCCTCCCCTGCTTCAGACCACTGAGTCGGAGGTCGTGCTGCACTCCAAGTCCTTGAAGAAGCCTGAGAGAGTGCCCGCCATCTACAAACTCAAACTCCGGCCCATAGTTCGACATCGCACTGACAATCGCCCGGAAAAGACCCCATCCCGGATCCCAACCCCCATCAGCTACAAGAAGAATGCTTCTGAGGTGCTCAACAGCCCCCAGAACTCCAAGAGCAATGGGCATCCCAAGTGGGGAATGGACCACAAGTCCAGGAAGGCTCTGTACCAAGCCTTCACAGAACTCCTAGATCCCAGAGCTGAATCCCCCACTGAGGAACAAAAAGGCTGCTCCTCTGTTGAGTCATTCAGTTTGGATGAAGAGGCTTAGATGTGATGAGCAAAGGATGTCGATTTGAGACCAGGATAGATGGGGTGAATGTTTGGGAGAGTGTGATGAGGGTTAGCATCCTGCCTTCCCATTTTTGAATGTCTTTTACACTGGGTCAAAGCTCCCAGCAGGTGGAGCTTCAGAGGCAGTTCTGCAATAGAAAACAGTATTTAAAAACAGGAATACAAGTTGACTGCTGCGTTGTTGGATCTGTAAATGACCTGGATTAGGGGAGAACATTATCCCAAGTATTTGAGCTCTGGAATGGGGCCTCCTATAATTCTAAAGTGGACACATCTTCTAAATGAACACATGGAGAAAAGCACGATGGACAAAAGCCCAGGCTTTTAAAACCCTTTTACAGAAAACGGTCTCAACTGACTGCCAGACCGTTTCAAAATGTGGTCGCCACCCTTCCTATAAGCCTCAAGATATCTCCATGTGCACTTAGCACTTAATTTATTTCCACCAAAATACTGTAGCCAGCTGTACATGTTCCTTTAGTGTGGTAGAATCATGTTAGGTTTATGTAGGGATCTATATCTGGGTGAAGCTTGATTTTAAAATAATGTCTTAAACCCTTTTAACTATCATTTTGCACTTTGCAAGAACCAGATGACAGTATTGTCCTCTATCTAGCGCCTTAGAAACTGAGTGTGTGTTGGAGGTATATCTATTGTATATCTAGAATAACCCACTTGAATGGTACCTCAACTGGCAAGTATGTGGCTTAGTCATTACCCAAGGGACTGAGGAGCACATGTTGTTAACCAGGAGTAACCGATAGACCTCTCCCAACACCCAAGCATGATGTTAAAGGGGTCAGTGCTGATGAGTTTGGGGTACAGCATGGACTGACTTGTGTAACAGCACTACGAAGACTTTATCAGCTATTCACTCAGCCTTCATTCGAAGGCTGTCTGCTCTAACCCAGTCTCTGATGCATAGCTCATAGGCAATTCAGAGGTTCTGTACTTTACCGTCTCTGATATAATAAGGCTGTTTATATAGAACACAACTCTCATTCTATGCCCTGCTCCTGATAAAGGGCTGATAAGCACTGTTAACATATTCTAAAGACTGTAGCAAACCTGGTCCATTTTGTTTTTTGAGGAATATTATTGCAACAGCATGGAAATTGTACCTTGCACACCAAGCTGAGGATTCTCATACGTGACTGATGTAGCTTACTGACATTTTTCAAACAGAACACTAAGCTAGTGTTAAAAAAAGATAAAATTCCCCCCACCTCCCCCCCCAGAAAACTGCACTTAATTCTGGAATGTAATCTGTTGACATTAATCGATTGTAGTTATTTTTTAATCAAATTAAATATATTGAATTAAACACTAAATTAAAAAGGTCTGCACTTACATTCAACATGTTAAATCAGTTAAAACATTTCGAACAGATTTACTGAACAGGTGTTTACCGTTATTGTAGAAATGAGTTTGAATGAAAACATTTTGGTTTTTTTTACTGCATGTTCTTTGGGAGGATTACTACAAATTCAATATTATATGTTTAAAAACATATAAGTATGTATGTATGTACAGTATATGTATGTATGTACCCACCTACCTTAATTTAAAAAGCCCAGAATAACAATTACTCATACAATTTACCACTGTAAATCCACCTGCAATTTACTGCTTCTAGAATAGTACTTTGTTGATGTAAAGTATACCCCCTGGTGGCCAAATGTAAAAACTATGAACATGTAGAAGGAATATTGCATCTTTTAATGTTTGTTGTACCAGAGATTGCATAGGACCTTAATCATCAATTGAGAGATCCCAGTGTATAGACCTTAACTGTTGGCTGCTGCTCTTTATTATATTGTCCTGTGTATATAGAGTATTAATAAGATGTATATATTTATATGGGAAGTCTATATTGCAATCTCAGCTATGCAGTAGTGCTATTAACAATGTTGCCTTGAATCCGTCTTTGCCTTTCAGTGGTGAGCTCCAGTCTGTCTGTAACCAGGGATCAGAATGCCACACAGCCAGGGACACTTACCTGAGGCTGTAGAGAGCAGGCAGCAGGCATGACACATGGAACAGCAGGATAGGAAAATGTCACTTCAGGGGATTAGGGCTGAGCCAGGGTGATTGATGACCTTCTGTGTGAGATCAGTCTCAATCTAGAGATGCATTCAGTTTTCTCAGCTGTATCTCTGTGTCTCAAACTTTAACTGGATTCAGTACCTACCTTTATGGTAACTAAGGTCAGCTACCTTTTAATGTAACACAATACAAAAAACAGTCTGACAGCTGTGATCAAAAGCCATAACACCTTGAAACAACATTCTACTGTGTTTGAAGTGTGGAGCTCTCTGCTGACCCCTGGTACAGGCTGGAGAACACCTCGTAAAACACGCTTTGTTTGCACTTGGAGAGAAAGAAAAAATCACTACCCCCGGAAAGCATGTGTCTTAGTTTTCTGAACCCTTTCCTAACTGCCAGTCAAGAGTCAGGACCACGTTTGGTAAATTGTGAAAGCCATGGATTTTATGATTTTTTTTCTGTTCATTTCTAAGTAGCATTGCTCCTACAGACAGTACAAGCTGTGTGTGACACAGCTTGTTAAATTCAGGTTAACTGTGACCCAGAAATGCACTGGGGTTTGAGGAACATGGTCTGCAAACTCGTACTCTGGGGTTTCTGTTTGTAATGCACTCAGGGAGTAAATCCCAGTCTAATGATCTTTAAAGAAGTGTCCTGGTCTGTATTGCATTGCTTACCCTGCTGTTATGTTGAATCCCAGGTCTCTGCTTATCAATCTGTGATCCAAGGTCATGCGATTACTGGAATAATATGATGTTGGCAGGATTAGGTGGAATGTATAGTCATGGCAACCTTGTCTACTGGGGTCCAATCACAATCTGCTTTGGTCAGTAGGTTTGTGTTGACGCTAAAATAGCACAGCAGGAAAGTGCCGCTCTAATTCCTTTTGAAGTCCTAACCCTCTTTATTGTAAGCTGTCCCATAAATACAGCATGTGACAACTATTGCAACTGTCTTTTGTAAGGAACACTAGGCTGTTTGATCAAGTCCTTTGCGAACTCAGTTTTATTTGATTTTATCTTTTTGTTGTCGGTTATATATGGTTAAGATAAATGCAAAAACAAACTATGTTTTATAGTACCAAAATAGCATTTTAATAATGTATGAGACAATTGAAGTCTCTGTTCTCATAAACACTTCTGAGTCATTTTAAATTGAAGTCAGCATGGTATGGAAAGGAACGTGTTTCACTGAAACATGTACAGCTGGTTTGACAGATTCTAATTTAGTTCTAATCTTGGACTGCCTTACTAAAGTAAAATTAGGTATTCCAAGATGAATGCTTATTAGGGTCTATGGAACCAGATAACAATGTTCTGGCAGCATTAATCAGCTGCTTCATGCCATATTTTAAATGAACATTTTAACATGTTTAGATCATTTTCAAAATACACACTTCAATTCACCTTGGTTCAAAACACAAACGTTGCGATAAATACGTTTTGTTTGCGACCTTATTTTATCCCCTTTTAAAGTCCTGTGTTTACAGTATTTCGTCTGGGATGATGCCTATAAACACACAGTAACTCCTAGCTTGCTTTTATTAGTAGGACTGCAGAACAGTTATAGTAAGAAGGATACAGTGAAATGCTAGATACGTTAACTAAGATCACTTGTAGCACGATAGATACTAAGGTGCTAAAATACAGTTTGGGACTGTGAAATTATTTGAATTGAATTTGGGTAACTCAGAGCAAGCTAAAACAGTGTGATAACCCCGTGCTTCCACTTTGTATATTTATATCATGTTGTAAAGAAATCTGGACGAGCCCTGGTGGGTACTGGCAGCTTGAGCAAAGAGGATGAGTTGCGTGCCAGTTTTGCCGCTAGTTTTGAGATTTCAGGTATCGTGCAAGCAGATGCACGTCGTCTTCTGATACCGATAAGCAAATCTGCTGTTTATCATTGCTTATAACCACCTGTCCTCTTCTCAAAAGCAGAACAAAGCCACCATCAATCACAGCTGTGTGTCTGCAGAGGGGATCAGGGGTCATCTTTGTGAGTTTGACAGAGCTGAAAATAGTAACCTATTCAGGATAATTTGGCAGGTGTTGAAAGGTGCCATTATTGGCTTGAGTGGGCGGTTGGTTGGTTCTCAATTCCAATTTGTTTTTTTTCTGAAGCGTACAGCCACAGCAGGCAAACCAAACCTGAATAAAAATAATTATCCTTTTTTAAAATATAAAATTAAAGAAAAGCATTTTAACCTACAATTCTGTACCTTATATCACGTACCTTGCTTTCTTGTTAAAAGGTATGTAAGATTTTACCAAAGTTATGAAAAGGTGTATTTTGTGTTTAGGTGTAGGGATGTCGTCCCGACCCTAATGGGGAATTATTTGTCTGTTTTTTTCTTTTTAAATCAATTGAGCAGCAGGCATGAAAAATATATCTACTGCGAATTATCTGTTGGGGGTTTTATTATTGAAGGTTTACATAATTTAACTAGGATTTTTAGATTTATTTTTCATTTACAAGTACATTTATTTTATATTGGTTGTACATTTGAATGATTTAATTTAGTATTTTAATTTAACCCCTTGTATCCTGGATACCTCTGCAGATTTAGCTGGTGTTCTAGCTATAATACCAGGTATGTAACGCCAAATAGGACCAAGGGGAATCAGAACTACAAAGCAAGCCTCATCTCCTGATAACACCAGCAGTAGTATCCAGGAAAATTGTTCTTAAAAGTGGTCAGCTGATCAATTTGCTTTAGATTCAGCTGCTACCACGTCCAGTAGGAGGCGCTGTGAAAAATGCTAATCTCTGCGGTCATCACACTGAGGCAATCAATTGGACCCCAGGATTATATTCTGGGGCTGTGGAATGCAGGTAAAGGTCAATAGAAATAGAACTGTATTTACAACCAGAATTGCACATGCGTTTCTAACAGGTATGTATTGTTAACCTAGAAAGACACAGCACAGACACTGCACTATTGGTTGTAGAATATGCTTAAGATGTTATGAGGACGGCACAGTAACAGCTTTAACATGGTAAAGGTTAGCTGTAGTTTCAATTTAAAAGAACACCTGAAAGATTGTGTTGTGGGAAATGTTCATTTGTCTTCTAATTATTTGTGTTACTGTCATCAAAATGTTTTATTTGTGGTCCCAGTTTTAAAGAGTAATGAGTTAAAGTAAAAAAAAAAAACAATCTTATCTCTCATTAACATAATAACTTAAGTTTTAAGTCTCCAGATTTTATTATGCTCTTCCCTGCTGTGAATTTAGAGGTTACATTAGAGCTAGCATTCATGAGAGTTCAGGGAATATGTGTATAGCTGTCCTCCTGGGTGAAAGAACAACAGCAATCCCTGAATGTTTATGGATTTTTCTGTTTATATAGAATATGGAAAAATAAATTAAAGAGCTCCACATCTGCATAGCTACATGACTTTGAATGAATGCAAGATTCCAAAATGAGGTTGTTTAAAAAAAAAAAAAAAGTATAATAGTAGTACTAAAAATAATGATTTGGCTAATGTTTCAACTAGAATGTTGTCTTTTCATGGTGAAAGGAGTGTTAAGTAAAATTTTTGAAGGCAATTTTAAAAAGACATTGAGATATTTGTAGTCTAAACATCTATCAAGTTTCTTTTAGTGTTACTACAGCACCCTATGTAAAGAATACTGTAATCTCCAGGATACATGGGTCAAGGAAAGTCATAAGTGAAAATAAAGTATAAAAATGATCAACAGGCTCTTATGCATTTGAGAAATAAGTTTTGTTTTTGTTTTTTTAACCCTGTAATTGCTGGATTGGACTTCCTCTTGACTTGGTTTTGTTCCGATATCCTGACTTGAGTTTGTGCTCTGTCTCTTTGAATAAATAGCAATATGGAAACACTGTAGCCATTTCCGGAGACTGTGTTTGCTTTTGTTTTTGTTGTCATTTTAATAAAATGTGTTGGTTTTCTTTTTTTTTCCATTGGTTTGTAAGGGGTCTTGTAATGCTGTTTCATCTTTTTACTTGTGGTAACACATACAACCTTGTTGCTGAATCTGTATTACTCCATGCATTGACCCACTGTGTGCAAGGGACAGTATAACACCTTCTTGATAAGTTACTCTGTTACAGATCAGATTGTTTATAAAAAGGAACTAGCTGTGGAATGTGATAGTTTCTGTATCCTGCCGTCATAGCCACCACTGGGTTTTATTAGAGCGTTTTACAGCACTAGTGAATCTATCCTTTTTTATTATTTCAGGTCTACCGCTAAACCAGGTGGTGTAATCCAGGGAGATTCTCCAGTGCTGTAAAATGCTCTAAAACATTTTACTTTATATATATGTATACTTATTAATTTTTGGGATCACAAGCTTGTTACAAACAGTTTTATACAATAGCATTAACTTCTTAATATGTGCAACATTTGTGTAGAAAATACCATAAAAACTGCATTACTGCAGTTTCACAAGCACAGCCCTTCACAAACCATGCAGTCAAACCTATGTTAAATTATTTTAAAAAAAAGAGTAAAACACAGTATTCTAACAATTTTATTATTTAGTAACTTCAAAGACAATAGTTTAATTCTAAATCTAAAAAAAAACTATCTTGTCTGTTACAAAAGAGAAGCCCTTTTAGTTCAAAGAATATATAGAATTTTTTTGCAATAAACAGACAAGAACAATATTGCATTGTCCATTTCAAAGAAGAAAAAAAAAGCACAAAGTCAAAACCAATACTGGGACAAAGGAACTGATGGATCAGAAGTTTAATATCTTTAGACCCCAGAACCTAACTATGACATTCTTACCTGTACTGAGAATTAGTAAAGAGTAATAATCACATTATATCATTTTTTCCAGTCATTCTCAGTAGTTATGAATGTTTTCTGTAAAATACTGATTTTTATTGTTCATATGAACTGTTTTGAAAAGCCCAGTAGCTTATCGAAGTTGCTGGCACTAACTTCTTTTCCCCATTCCAGTGAGTGAATTTTGGTGGCTATTTGTAGTGTTATGTGACTCTAATATTATTACTCCAATAATATTATTACTGTACTTTCAGTAAACAATGAGCATTCAGTGAGAGGTCAAACTAAAGATATTCCTCATTTACTAAATGGAATGGGGAAGTTGCATGAAAAATTAATGTGGCCACTTCACTGAAGAGCTGGGCTCAAACCAGTTCAAAGCATTGCCCTCCAAAAAACCAATATCCGAGCAAAGCCACTCAGAGCTACACAGAACGACATCCAATTAGAAAAGAGGTCTTCTGTGGCTGTGTGCACAGACCCTGATAAGCACTAATCTTAACCTACTTTCCTAAGGTAATATTAGTCAGAGATTATTTAGTGCTGATCGGGGTCTAGGACTTTATCCAGTTCAGAGGAGATTTCACATAAGCCTGATTGCTGGCAGCTAATCATTTTAATGACGCAGCAGCAAAGGTCTGGTTATTAATAAGCAGCACTGGGTTTAGGATGGATATTGTTTGGAGCTTGAGTTTTGACTTGATCCCTTACACAGTCTGTGCATGCATTAAAACACAATATATTCAGTTCAGTACTTACCAAGAACAAATACGCCACAAACACAGAATTCAAAATAAGTCACAAACGCTACCTATCTATCCCTGCAAATTTTCTTTGAAAAACACATTTCCGAGCTAGTCTGTTGAACTGGGATTATAATGTTCATGATAAATGAGCTAACTGCAACGTATTCATGGAAAGGTCAATGTTATGCTAAACATTTGCGTGTGAAGCTAGCATTTTTGTTTCTGCTGTTGCAACCCCATGCATTAATGAATGACAGAAGCGATTAACTAAAACATATAGCCGTTTTCCCAGATACTGCACTGCTTTAACTGGCAACCACACTTCAGTGCACAAGACTTCACACAAACATGACATACAGCAGCTATGTTTGTGGATTTCAGAAAGTGGTTTAGAAACTACTGTATGAAGGATTCAATAATTTCACCCATGTTTCAGAGTTGTTAAAAGGAATGAAAAGTTTAAATGAACAAGGAAGGAAGTGAGGACATGGAATGGATATAGAAGCTTATTAAAGGAAAAAAACTTTGGTCGCAACACTTTTGATGCATCCTGCTGTAAAACAAAATTTGAATTGAAAAAAATAAACAGAATTGGTAGATCCTAACAACTGAAATAAAGACTGCATACGGCCCTCAGTCACATGATGCTGCAGCGGTTTCTGTGCAGCGCCCCCTGCAGGCGAATGGAGGAGTGGTTCTGCTTAAGCCCGTGTGCTACGGCACTGGCCAGCAGCTCTTTGAAGAGCAGGGTGATGTGCCAGTTGTACTTGGCTGAGCACTCGATGTAGCCGCACTTCCAGGTCTTCTTGACCAGCAAGGAGACGGCCCTTCGAGAGGTGAAGCGCTGCCTCTGCAGGTCCCGCTTGCTGCCCACCACCAGGATGGGGGCCTCTCCACTGCTGCTCGCCCTGAAACAACACAGCCAGGTGTGACACACACTCACTGAGAGTCCTGATCCCATTCGAACAACACAGCCAGGTGAGACACACATTAGTAGCAACTGCACTTATAACACATTATTGCTTATTACATCAGATTTTCATCTGTTTTTATTTAGGTTTTATGACTTGTAAGTGTTAAGTCTATAAGTGTTTGGTGGCTACTGTACCTCTAATTACATTCAGAGTGTATTTCTATTGCACTCTTTGTATGATGTATGACAGACCCAACGACAAAGACCCGAATACACTGTCAACATCATTGGAGGTCTTTCTATACAGCCATGATTGTGTCACTCTCTCCACCCAATTGGTTTAGACTTGTTGGCACACCCCAAATTATAATTGAATCTGACATTTTTTTACTAGCTTTCAACCCTTTACAATCTTGTGAATCTTCTTTATGCATGTTTCTTCCCATGAGGGGCATTAGGTTCTGCTTGAAACGTAACTTTTCTGTCTAAGACTCTACCAGGTAAGCTAAAGCACTTCTCTCAGCCAAGCTGGTAGAGTGCCATAGCCTGGTCAGTACATTGCAGCGCATCACATTAGGGTACTGCTGTACAAGACCGATGCTCATAACCTTTGGGGTAAGCAACTGTGTGTTGGGCTTTGCAGAAGCTTGCTAAATGCATTTCTGAAAATCTTTTTTAATAATGTTACACTGTGCACCTTTCCTTTGTTGTGTGCACAATATTGGCAGCATGATAAGCGCAATCAATCTTTCTCAAGGGAACAGAGTTTTTGTATGAAAAGCCCTCCGGTGCTCTATGCATTGTACTGCATTGCGGGACCCCCTTTGATAAATAAACTCCCCTCCTTGCACAATGATTGCTGTGGCATCAAAGGACTTATTTAATGGAAATATATTCTGTAATAATAATCTGTTTTATTTATTTGACAACACACCAGAGTATTTCGTTATAATACCAGAAAAGGACATCTTAGGGTAAAAACTATTAATTGTTTTAAATGGCCGCCTAGAAAAAACATGATTCTGCAGCTGTGGAAAAAACAAACAAACAGAAATAGCTTTTATTTATAGAATTTATAGTTTACTGCAGGAGACTGCAGGATATGTGTAAAGTGGTGTACCACAGCACTTGCTGGAGAGCCTGTTAATTAAAATCCACTTATACAGTAGTCTTTCCCCTTTAAACCATAGACTTTCCATGTTAAACCGTGGTCCTGTTGGGTCCTTCCAGATCCTTCTGGGTCTTCTCAATCGCATGCAGATCTTGTATCATCTGTTGGGTCCACCTGACCTGGATTGAGCGTTAACAATATCTGAAGCTCCAGTAATTATATATACACACACACACACACACACATACCTGTTGTCTACAATCTGCTGCCGAATCATTTTTATGTACTCAAAACTCTCCATGCAGCAGATGTCATACACAAGGATGTAAGCACTGGCAGTCCGGACTCCATGGCAACGCAGATCCAGCCACTCCTGAAAGCCAAATATTCGAAACTTAGTTGAATATTTTATGAAACTTCATTTCTTAACATGTCATCATTTTCCTGTTGAATATCCTATTATATGTGTTATTTATTTAGCATTATTTGCCTTTTTATTTAAACCACTGAAAAAGTGATTTTAGAAATGACCTCTAGCAGGGACTGGATTCTTTTGTGAGGGAATTTTCACGTCAGTTACTGTTTTGCTGATGATGTCACCACCACACACTTGATGAAATAATAATTATTGGTAACTTTTAACAGCCTCACTCATTGCTGTGACCCTGGTTAAAATATTAATACATGAAAAAGATAGAATCCAGTAATAATAACAGCTGCCCCACTGGAATTCCTGGAGTTTGACACTCCGGGCCTGAACTCTCCGCTCTATTATGGCCAGGATTGTTGTCTTGAGGTTTGGGTAGGTGGAGTAAACAGCTGGTGCTGCAAATTCATCATTCTAACTCAGTTATCTTCAATGCGGGGGTGACTTGATTTTTTCTTTTATCCTATTAGATTGGTTAATGGTGCAATAGTGGGGAGCCACACTACTAATGCAGACTGACAGAGTATTCTAGGTCGGACTGGCCTTAAATGAATGTATCTCTCTAATATAAAGATTTTCTCAGATCACAGAGAAGGCAACAGATGGCAGCAGTCCAGATATTTAGTCATAAGAACATAAGAAAGTTTACAAACGAGAGGAGGCCATTCGGCCCATCTTGCTCGTTTGGTTGTTAGTAGCTTATTGATCCCAGAATCTCATCAAGCAGCTTCTTGAAGGATCCCAGGGTGTCAGCTTCAACAACATTACTGGGGAGTTGATTCCAGACCCTCACAATTCTCTGTATAAAAAAGTGCCTCCTATTTTCTGTTCTGAATGCCCCTTTGTCTAATCTCCATTTGTGACCCCTGGTCCTTGTTTCTTTTTTCAGGCTGAAAAAGTCCCTTGGGTCGACATTGTCAATACTTTTTAGAATTTTGAATGCTTGAATTAGGTCGCCACGTAGTCTTCTTTGTTCAAGACTGAACAGATTTAATTCTTTTAGCCTGTCTGCATATGACATGCCTTTTAAGCCCGGAATAATTCTGGTCACTCTTCTTTGCACTCTTTCTAGAGCAGCAATATCTTTTTTATAGGGAGGTGACCAGAACTGCACACAATATTCAAGATGCGGTCTTACTAGTACATTGTACAGTTTTAACATTACTTCCCTTGATTTAAATTCGACACTTTTCACAATGTATCCGAGCATCCTGTTAGCCTTTTTTATAGCTTCCCCACATTGTCTAGATGAAGACATTTCTGAGTCAACAAAAACTCCTAGGTCTTTTTCATAGATTCCTTTTCCAATTTCAGTATCTCCCATATGATATTTATAAAGTACATTTTTATTTCCTGCGTGCAGTACCTTACACTTTTCTCTATTAAATGTCATTTGCCATGTGTCTGCTCAGTTCTGAATCTTATCTAGATCATTTAGACAAGTGGACTGACTGTGTTTAACTACATCTTTCTCTCAGCAGGAGGCTTTGAAAGTGTGTTTTTTAATGGCGCTCCAATTACCACACAAGTAGCTGCTCATCATATTGCAGTGATTTCAGGAACACAGGAACTAATTGCTTTGACCCTCAAAAACTGAACCTTCTGCAGAGAGCAGATGTTGGCTGCATACTAATGGGAGCACTTTGAATACGTGGCACAGCCAAATACAAATCAATATGTGTACAAGTAGAGTCAAATGACGTTTGACTGCAGGGAATATGTCAATTTTAAAGGAGATCTGACCATTTGTACCAAGAGAAAATACTATTATTACCTTGCAATGAAATGCTGCACAGTTGACAGAACACCATTCTTATGAATGTATACATGTTTAGTTCATATACAGAAAATCACACTTTTTTATATGTATGTATATGTTAAAGCGATTTACATTTTCCAAATATTTAATTTGTTTAATATTATATATGTGTGTTCTGTATCATTCTCTGTTGTTGTTCTGCCTAGATCGTTATTGACAGAAAAGTGAGGTGGGGAAGCATATTTATGTTGCACTGAAGCCCGTAGAAGCATTTAGCAACACTGATATGCTTCCCCGGTTTCCCAGTATAAACTTGACGTGTCTTTTCAGAAGACATTTTTTCCAGAGCAGAAACAGAGAATGACACAGATCACACATAATAGAATATTAAACAGCACATACATTATATAGTATAAGGATGATATAAACTACCCCTTTATATGTTACATAATTATATAAATATATATATATATATATATATATATATATATAGAGAGAGAGAGAGAGAGAGAGAGAGAGAGAGAGAGAGAGAGAGAGAGTTTAAAAACGATTATAATGTATGATGTTCATGTATGATAATATATATATGTTAATTCTTTTTCCCATTTTCATGGTGGCTAATGCATATTACAAGGTCCAAGTGTCAACCAACATTCTGACAACATATATACCAACATATTTATTTTGTAACTTGAGAACCTTCATGAGGTGGATGGCAGTGTCTCTTTAAATGCAATCGAACCCCATCGTGCCTGATCAAAGATTTCAAGCTTATTGTTGTAAGAGATTAATAGACAGGCTGGATAGTGTAGTCAAAGTCATTTTACAAAAGGATTTGATCATCCTATATACCAATAAGCCACAGTTAACTCTGGTCATCATGTTACTGGTAATTTCTGTTTCAAGCCCAATAAGCACAGCCATTAACAGTTGTGTTCTTGCTTGTGGAGCTTTACATCAAGTCAAGTCAATCCATTGAATGACCTTCCCTCTAACAGCTAGCCTATTATGATAGACCGCTCAGAGGTATATGGAACATTGCAAACTGGAGTGACTTGAGTGAACAGTGCCCAAAGATGACATCCACCGCCCTGGGTTTGTGTTCTTTAAACCTGCTTTGGGGCCACGTGAATAGGGATTCTATGCATGCTCCTGTTATTTAAAGTTGTCCCTGGTTCACAGAGCAATTTACTGTATTTTGTTGCAATAGGGGTACAGTGTGCACTGAGATTCCCATCTGTGCTGTAATTTGATTTGAGCAGTTCTCAGGATGTCTTGACACATCCAAATAACTTTTGCACAATATCAGAGAGAGCCAGTCAATTCACTTTTCAGATTCTCTAAATACTAAAAAGGATCGATGTTTTTTGGCTATCTGCAAAAAGCCTGAACATTACAAATAAACAAAACCCAAAAGTCTGACTTTGAAAGAAAACTACTAGATCTGCCAATTGCCTGCATTGAATCTGTTTCTTCTGCTTGTTTCCTCCACATCATAGCTCATTGCATGCCTTCTTATCATCACATTATGTAGCTGTTACATTTTTATGTTTTTTCCTTTGATATTTAAAGAGAAAAAAAGGATGTATTTATATTTAATACTCATTTCGTCATAACCCTACACCATGGCTGTGTTGGGCATTTGAGCTGACATCACTTTTTAGAGAAGTGTCATACCTGATGGCCAAGATGTCCTAAACTTAGAAAACTGAATGAACCTAAATATTATTCTGCTGCTGTATATTTTCACATGTATAGTACTTTATGTTCAATGTCTTCTTGTGTCAAATGTCTGAGCAAAAACGTAGGGAAGTGATCCACAAGATATGGTCTAAATTAATGAAACAGGACCTGTTTGTCACTGCTAGAGAACTTTTATGTAAAAGAATGTGTAAAAAATAGTTTTATCTCTGTTTGCCAAGTAATTCTGCAAACTCTCTTGTGCTTTTAAAATGCAGGTTTAAAAAAATGACAGACATATGGGCGGACATATAGACGAACATAAAATGAGGTGAATAAACGCAAACAAAAGTGAAAAAAGCATGTGGAATGTTGACATGTTTGACTTGGTGTTCCCAAACTCCAAGAAAAAAAAGTTAGATAATCCTTTTACTGTCACTTGCACAAGCTAAATTATCGCTGCTGTCCCTTGAGCTGAATATAGAGCTTGGTTATTTGCATTTTTGCTGTCTGTGAATTAGCACTGTGAATTAAAAGTTGTAGGTCAGCCTCACTCCAAGGGCGTTGCCATGACCAACAGCACAGGAAGTGGTCCTTTGAAGCAAATAGGAAAAAAAAGGTTTGGTACAGCAATTGAGAACCCACTTGGTTAAAGGAAGCAGTTAAATTGCTTTTTCTGAGAAGCGTTTTTGTCACGACAAGCCTCAATCTTCAACACTGAATAATAAGAACAATGGACCAGTGATAACAGTGCTAATGCAGGGTAAAAAATCTGATTTTAGAGTTGTAGTTATTACTCCCATAAAAAACACGTAGCTTCAAATTACCTTTAATAATTTATTTTACTGCCTCATGTCTTTTTTGTGAAGTTTCCAGCCATTCAGAGTGGTTCTTATTGAAATCGAATATTAATATCATTTTTGATATAATCTGTGTCAATATGCTTTGAGCTTGGTCAAGGGACCTCTTGTGTTATAGATGGCAGATTGTCTTTCATCAAAAACATTTGGAACACTTCTGCTGTCACGCAACACCTGTTCACTAGATGGCGCTGGCAACTGCAAAGACCCTGATCTAGCCTGTATTACACATGTCTATGAGTGAAAGACAACTGACAACTAGACCTGCTCCTAAACTCAGGTCCAAGTATCTTAAAAAATGAAACCTGATATCCGGTGATTCTGGAAGGAGCATCGCATTGGCCTGGGTGCTCCCTCGGGTTAGGTTTGTTCCTTCTCATCTCGCTGCAATGGACCCTACCGGCCAGGTGCCTAGTGAGCTCATGCAGAAACCTGCAGGGCTGGCTTATGTCCTCTGGAGGTTGGTAGCTCGCTGACATCCGCTCTCGAGTTCCTGGGTGTAGAAGAGGAAGCTGGCTTGGTCGTGGCATCAAAGGGCGCCCAGTGAACCTTGGCTGTAGTATATTGTTCTTTAAAAGTACTTTTCACAAACTAGTTAATCCCAGACTATTTATATTTATAATAGTCCTCACTGGACTCATCTGCTTAAAACATGGTTGCCATACAAAACAACTAGCAATAGCATACATACAGTAAATTTGTCATACAATAAATATTTGAAGGCCTATGCTTAGACAACGGCAATTCAATATAGAAGGATGTCAGGACAAATATGGTTCAATGAATGTGAGAATGCAGTCCTTGTTCAAGCTTGTTTATAAATGAGCTCCAGCTGAACCACTTAAACCCAGTTTTTGTTTTTCTTTTTTTTTTCTTTTTACATGAACACTGTTTCTCATTTATTTTCATTTATAACTTGACTGTTACTCATCAAAAACCCATTTCAAAACAATTCAAAGGGGATCTGCTTTTAGCTTTCACTTTATCAATGCAGAGCTGCATTGCCATGGTAACTCCTACATGCTTGAGGTGACCCTAATGACCTGAAAGAAATGGTTTCAACGTAATCAAAAACCAAAGTTTTAAAATCTCTGCCAACTGCTAATTTTCAGATAGACACCACTACTGATCAGCCCTTTCCTCCAGTTCGGTCTGACGCCCTTTCCAGTTAGAGCTCGGTCCAACACAGAGCTCATTTGAGGACCCAAATATACTTGCGGCTCAACATGCAGATTGTTTGAAATTAAGAAAACTTACAAGAAGTGTTGCACTACACAATGATAAGGGATGCAGTGAAAATAATTGCTCAATGAAAAAGAAAACTAATGTCTTGCCACTTACAGCTTCTCATCCTTTAAAAGGTTTTTCTCGAAAGACTGAAAGCACACATCAGCACGCAGATGACATCCTCCAATATGTCCAATGACAGGCAAATCAGTGTGCTTGTTAGCGCAGGGATCTCTGAAGTGGGAGGTCATGTGTTCAATATGAAGTCTACAATGAATATTTAAACTGGAGAATAGCCCATTGAGATTCACATGCTGATTAGACAGGTGCTGGTATAGCTGCAAAATATGGTTTGGAGTAAGATTGAACCAAATTATTATAGGTGTTTATTTTCCTAACCTTTCAAATTATGTAACTCTATCAACTGTGCAGACTTGTATACAAGTGTAGGAAAGGTAACTTAATTCAACCAGTCATCTAATCTAATCTACAGCAGTCCTTGAATGTTCATGGAGTACTATGGTTTTTCCATGACCGAACATCTGTCATAATTTGAATCTGGGTGGCTTGGCTAAATGTTGTAATTTTTTTCCTATATTTGTGAGGTCTACACACACACACACACACACACACACACACAGACAGACACACATTTCAGGTATTCCTCTCAATATGAGAACCCCAGGCTCTCTGTTTATCGTGAATATGTTTATCGACATAAACAATTGAAAAACAAAATCTGTATACATGACACTCCAATCAAAATGTATTTAGTATATATATATATATATATATATATATATATATATATATATATATATATATATATATATATATATATAATACACATTCATATTGATGATCTCATTGGCCTGACACAAAGTGACTCTTTGGTTCCAGTTAGTTGGGACATTGTCCCGAATGTCAGATGGAATCTTTGCACATTCTGTTTTAAGTTTGCTCTGCAATTTGTCAGTGTCCCTGGTTTATCAGTGCACACTACTGACTTCAGGACAGGGGGCCTTGCAAAGAGAAATCCAAGGGGGTCAAGCCGGTGACTGGAGTGGCCACTTCACAGGGCCACTTGTGCGCTATCAACAGCCTGGAAACGTGTTGTCTGTGTAGATGCAAAATCACAATTTTTCTCATAATGTTAATTGACCCTCTGTTGCAAAGTTTATGAGTCACTCTGTATATATATATATATAAAATATACATGAGTTTTATTCTGGAAAATATTCTTTACACATATTATCCATGCTCAAAGGTACGGCATATATCTTTGTGATACATAGTTGATAGATCTTAGGTAGTATTTCTTTGTACAAGATGGTTAGGAAAGCTGCTAAAGTAGATTATTATGTGCTTCTCGTAAACACGTGACTCTGAAGCTAGGAATTTGTGAACCCGTTCTAAGGTGCATGCTCTTTTCAATTCAGTAGCCCAGAAGGGTTCAGTGGGATTATTGAACAGCATCACTCAGTGGCTCCATGTTTTCCTCCTTTTCTGGACTGTACACCCTGCGCTATCACCTGCTGGTTTTGCCTGAGAATTTTTCAAGAAAACATTTTAGGAAATGCTGGGCTTTAAACTTTCCCAGCCAAGTACACATTTACGAGAAGACACTCACCTACCTTAAAGGTGTGCCTTTAAGGCAGATGAAAGAAATCCATTTTTTTATAAGCTTTAGCTGGACTTTTAAGTTCTGAAGATTTCTCGCTGGTATCTATTATTTCCTATAGGTCTAATGCCTTGGTTACAATCAGACCGTTGCAGTGAAACTGAGATTCATCACTGGAAATAATGAAGAGGAAGTAGCAGCTGCTTTTACTTAGCGGTGCCTTTGAAATAGCAGCATATTCAAAATTGAAGCATTAAATACAAAGAACCAACAGAAGGACTAGTGATACTATTACTGCTTTTATTCTACTTTCATTCTCTTACATAGCTTGCAACTTTTCTTCCATCTGCTATTATATTTAAAAGATAGCCAATACTATGTATTATTATAAATCACTTTCTGCACAAAAGCTACATAGTCATACATGTTCCTATTGAATGAAAATGCAGTTATTTATCTTGCTATTTATTACACATGTAACTCATCCATGACTTGCTCAAATTATTGACACACTTCTATCATTTCAATTTGAAAAAGTAAAGAAAAAAAGATAAATATTCCATTCAATTTGCAAAAAGGTTTCACAGATTCAAACAATACGTTTAGGATCAAAATAAAAGATAACTGCTGAAATATGCATTTTCATCCCATCACTGTTGTAACACAGTTACAGACCTGAGGTGTACATTAGGAAATGTTTGCTAAATCTATATTAATATACTTTGTATGTTTGTAGCAAAGTGGCTTGCAGTGCGCAGGAATAACACACACAAGACAGTGAAAGTTCAGTAAAACAGCTCCTTTATTTGGATGGGTTGTGTCTCAAAAACACTTAAATAATAAACACAGGCTCTACACAACCACGTGTATCGCTCCGTGCAAAACAAGGGTTAAATCCCCAAATAATGACACTTTATAATAACACCAAACACAGACACGGTCACTTCTCCAGACAGTGAGTGCTCATGTGCAGGTGGGGAGAAAGACAACAGTTTGTGAAAGAGTGGGGCAGTGTAGCCCAGGCTTTGGTTCTGGCTAATGGCTAATTTGTGCTAGCCGTCTAACAGTGACAAAAAATAAACAGTTATCACAATCAAACAAACTCACGAAACATTCACAATAATGAATTACTTCTGTTTCCTAAATGGGTCCTTTCAGTAACCACAACGAAGGAACAGATTACATCATCACCCCCCCCCCCCCCCCCCCCATTATACCCTTAGTCTTAGTTCAATCACGTCTTCTCCATGACTGACACATCACGTATCGTATTAGGGTGATGACTTTGGGCATTGTGACCGCCTCCTACCTGGATGGATGGCTTCCGACTGATCCTGGAATGAACTGCCAGACTATCCAATCCGAGGCACACTGTTCCTGTTAAACAGTGCCCTATCAGGTCGGAAGGGAGATTGACTAGGATAAATTTGTCTGTGTCACAATGTTAAATTTGGATAATAAAAAGAATGAAGCATACAATGGCTATCATGTTGTCCTCATACTAATGTTTTTATGTTTTTATGTAAAGGAGTCCAAGACAAACATTGCTTGGCTTAAAAAAACATGATGACACCCTGTTATAACACTTCGGTAAATTAATTGCTTATTATAAACCATCACCTGGAGTGTGAAATTTTCCCCACCCTTTTAATTGGCTTCATAAACCAACCAGCTGCTTCCCCTGTTGACATGCTTTTGGCCAGTGATGCTCTGACCCAGATAACACTGCTGAGAGAAAATGTAACAGTTGAACTGATCATAAAGAATAGA
This sequence comes from Polyodon spathula, assembly GCF_017654505.1. Classification (NCBI taxonomy): domain Eukaryota; kingdom Metazoa; phylum Chordata; class Actinopteri; order Acipenseriformes; family Polyodontidae; genus Polyodon; species Polyodon spathula. The sequence goes on along the minus strand of NC_054558.1, from coordinate 16,462,387 downwards.
AAATGTTAACTTCTTTTAACCTAAGGTAGTACCTGATATCATGTTTAAAATAGAAAACACACATTTGCAAAACAAGTAAGATGTCCAATATATATATATATATATATATATAGCAAAAAATGCTGGATCAATGTGCAGTCTGGTTACATTTTTTTTATTATTATTATTTTTTCCATTCGTTATTACTTGTTGTGTTTTCCATGGCTGTTCAAGTACTCCTACATCAATATATTGGGCTATGGATCTACTACCTGCTTAATAAACTTTTTTTAATGGAAAATCTTGTTGTTTAGAAACTGGTGGAAAATTCATATTTTTATCCCACTTTTGAATATGGAATAACAATATCATTGTTATATTTTCGGAGCCTTAAAAAAGACACCAGGAAGAAGACATGTAAACATATTGACACTGTAGGTCTCCATAGCAACAGCATAGAACGCATACTTCTTAAGGATGCTTGATCCCAATAAGCGTGGGTTTAAAACGTTTTTTTAGTGTCTAGGTAATTGTTTCTGATTAAGTAATAATGGATCACTGTTAGCTAATTTGTTGCATGAATTATTATGATTTTTTTTTTTTTTTTATAGAATATTAGACTAACCTGTTTTTCTCTGTTAGAATATTTATGTTTCCTCATAACAACCCCTTCTTCCTTAGTATTAACATTTGGTTGTCCAAGATAAGCCCTTTTATTAAGATAATGGGCACTATCTACAAAGGAATGTTTTTTTAAGGATCTTTTTTTCATTTTATTACATTAATTTGTTCTTTGAAAACTGACAGTAAACTTCTAATCATCTGAGCTTGTGAATTGCAAACTTGATTCCATGAATCAAGATTGGTTTTAAAAAAAACCAGAACATTTCTTAAAGCAGTTCTTAATCAGAGCCTGATATGTATTACCATCCTCATGCAGGTCCCTTATTCTCGTATAAGAAAGACACTTTGTTAGCACTTTAATTGGTGTTCTGAATAAGCCATGTTATTGGAGTGAAATGCTAACTGTACTGTTGATCATATCACTGCCGTTCAACTGTTTGGAGATCCATTTCTTCAGCACCAAGTCTTGTTGAAAATTAATACAAATAAAACCAGGTACTCGCATTAAAATGTAGGAAAACTCCCCATCTTACAGCTGCTGCTTCTTTCAACAAGTTAGCTATAAAACCGTTCTACGGGACTATAAGTCACTACTGCATTCCAAGTACAATGCTCGCAATAATTTAATCAACGGTAAATGAAGCTAGAGAATCCTTTATTACCAAACATAAATACCCAAAAAGAACATGCATACATTGTGAAAGACAAAGTAAAGGCCTTTATTAGGTTTATGTATAATCAATATAATTGGCAAAATTCTCAAAGCTTTTTACACCACATTTTCGTTAAAAGAAAAAAAAAGGTTACCAAACCAGAATTAAACAAACAGACATAAAGACATACAAGGCTGAAATTGTTTTGGAATACATTTTGGCGTTTTTTCTTTTCAAAATTGTACTAATGAACTAATCTCTTGTGAACATAACACAGTCCAGAGGTCAAATCACAGGAATGGCAAAATAAAAATTCACACAATAGCAACTACAGGAGCTTGACAGTGAATTCAGATCGCCTGCCATGACACTGTTAACCACGCTTTGCAGCCGGGGCGGCACCGATTCAACACCGTGTTTTCTCAATATTACAACCACCAATAATACCTTCGGGTATTCTGTGGGGATACGTGAATATATAAATATTCCGTGGGGTTACCATCCAGTGATTGTCACGCCATTGCTGCTTACCCGAAGCTTGCACAATTGCTTTAGATTGTGCCACTCTTACTGCTCTTGTGGTTGTTCTCAGGTGATGACATTGGAAAATGTGTTTCGAGCGAGGACTGGAGTCAGTATGGTCTTGCTGGAGACCAGAAGCTACAGATATGTACTTTTAACTGTCAGCCCCAGCAGAGCGAATTCCGCGTGTATACTACGGGTCTGAAGAACAATGAATACCTATTAATAGAGATTGAATAATAGCGTGCAACGAGAGCCTACAGAAAAACAGAGTAGAGCGTATGAGTAGCGAATAGAACTGAATCAGCTACCGACCAAATACATACGAGCATGATCAAAGAAGGGTTGCTTTCTTAACAGAGCTCTGTACTTTCTGAGATAAACATAAGAGTGGCATGCAAAAAATACACCGTTGCTGAAACGCGGGCTTGTTTCGTCCTATACTTACCTAGATATATATATTTTTACTAAACGGAAAAATTACGATATATAGATATTACGAAACAGCATAGATGTATGAAGAAACCCATATGACATTAAGGCATTGCATTCTAGTTTTGAATTCACGTAGTATCTCCATGGCACATTGTTGTTAAAAAATATGTTTTGAAATTGATCCCACAGTGACATGATACAACACATTAAAAACGAATATTTCTAAAACATACACACATGCATTAAAACTATAGAAGCAACACACTGAAACAGTTCGCAAACTTGCCTATACAAACAGAATGCAGCTTCACTCTAGAATATCCCTACCTGGCAGGTGCTGGCGGGGAAGGACAAAATAGGCGGGACGTCCATAATCTTCAAATCGAACATGTTACCATTCAAAATCACTGAGGGTCGGTACGCATACCTTGAGTTGGTCGTAGTGTAGCCCTCAGTGAAGTCATTATAAAGAAACTGTCGGATAATGGAAGTTTTTCCCACTCCCGGGGCTCCAATCACTGCTATACTTAGCGTCTCGACCATTCCCGGGCTTCAGGACCATGGACAGGTCTTCAAACATTTACTTAGAAGTCTTCAGAACTTTTGTAAATGTCAATTACCGGGCCCCGTTTAATAAGCTAGATATATTAAGTATTACTTACTGTATATATATATATATATATATATATATATATATATATATATATATATATATATATATATATATATATATATATATATAAAAAAAAAAAAAAAAAAAAAAATTTTTTTGCTTCTTTACTTCTATTTTGTGCATTCAGTTTCTTTAATCGTATTGTTATTGTCACGATTCATTTTAGTACTCAGATCCCGAGCACATCAGCCGCTCTTTGTGCCACGGTATTGCAGGCGAATTGAAGCCATCCTCGTTCCTAACAAAGATTAATATTTATTTTTCCAAAACACGTATGGTTTAAAGAATCAAATTCGGTACAGTTGTAAATATTTTGCAGGGGCTGCGCATTCTTGCAGTGCATCTCCCCAGACTTCACTTCCAAATCCGTTCAAAGTGCTTCTTGTATTACCATTTCAACTCCCAGGATACAGCTGTCTATAAAACAATAAAGCATGTCTTCCAGGTTTACAGCTCGCCGTGCAGTCATTCCAAGACTGCTGCAGAAGCGTCTGAATATTTTTACTTCGCCGTGTGTGTGTGTGTGTGTGTGTGTGTGTGTGTGTGTGTGTGTGTGTGTGTGTGTGTGTGTGTGTGTGTGTGTGTGTGTGTGTGTGTGCGTGTGCGTGTGCGTGTGTGAGAGAGAATGTCGGTGTGTGGGTTGTATATTTAGGGGTGTTGTGATTATTATGCAAAGCACTGTTCTCGTTTAAAACTAATCAGAGGTTAAAAAAAGAAAGACAACATCTGCTTATGTTAAAAATTAGACAAAACTCCCATATACAGTAAATAGAATGCAGTATTACTGAATTGCATAACAATATTATTTTTTTTAAATATATATTTTTAACATCATGCCAATATCATCATGCCGTTTTTCAAAGTCACACAGAGAAGTTGTACTAATATACTGCGACCTTCATTCTCTCTCAATTATTGTCGCACTGTATCAAATCATCAGCCCAGAGTAGCCTGTGTCCAGCCTCAGGTTGTGTCTTCTAAATAGATATTACTGACGTGTCCGCTCCAATTTAACAAAAGCAACCTAAAGATTAATTTAAATAAACATTTCTTGCTTAGGCACTTTTCAGTCACAGTATGGTACATTGATCGAACCAATGCAACACCTACACTTGCCTATATACCTGTATTTGTTAACATTGCAATTCGTACATTATTGCTTCATTTAAAGTCCAACCAACTAAACGTGTACTTAATGTGCGGAATTGGAGGTTGGTTCCACATCATTTAACTCAATATAGACCATCATGCATATTAACGAAGAAAATGGCTATGACTGAAAAAGCGACACGCTGTAGGATTGTAATGAGCCGGCTGCAATGGCACGGTAAACATTCGCACCGATATTGGCATCCTTTCGTCGCTTTGCACACCATATAGTTCCAGTCATACAATAAGACCCGTATTTCTGTTACAGAAATGGGCATTTCATGTGGTCGAAACGAATGTGAGTGAGTGTTTGTTTATTCTTTAGCTTGTGCATTACATTTCGAGATAATATATTTTAAGAAGGTTACAACCTTATGAATCCATGTTGAAAATATAAATTGTAGTGTTTTCCGGAAAAATGTTCTCAGTGTATCAAAAACATTGAGTCGTAGCGCTACAGTGGAGATTGCAGGTATAATTCGCTACCTTCTGCTTCAGATGTACTCTAGATAATGGTTATTTACCGATAGTTCACAGATAGTGACGGAGTGGCAAGTCAGTGTTCTTCAAGGAGGCTTTGGTTAACAACGCTGTGATTGATTAAATACAACGTGGTCTGAGTTACATTCAACACTAATCGTTGTTTTTAAACACAAACTGTGCAGTTGAATGAAAACTTTGCAAAACAAATTAAAACGCACGAACAAGAATCAATCAAAAATCTTATCCAGCTTAATATTAATTATAACGCTGCCAAGTTTATTTTGGCAACCCTTTTCTTTGTGCGTATAAAGTATATTCTCAAACAAATAACTATATGTGTTCTGTTTGTACGCTTTTTGTTAATTATCTGGTTTTATAGTGCTGTTTTACATTAAATCATTGCCTGTTACTGAATAAAGAGACCCAGGTTACAGCCTTACACCAAGTAACACCATGTATATTGTAATCATAAAGGCAGTGGTTTACCTAATGCAATCTGTAATCAACAGTAATTACGATTACCCAAATGAGACACAGTGGCATACTGGATGAGATATTAGCAGCTCTTACCCTTTGCTAAACAAGCTAGTTACAGACACAGAGGATGATCTTCATGCCGCATGTAGCTCGATTATTTAATTTTGACAGCCATTCAGTGGCCACTCTGCTATTAAAAAAGCAATCACGTATATTGCAGGATGACATCCTTGCACAAAGCGCTGCTCTTCAGAACCTTGGATAGCGGTGTTCGTAAAACGTTTACATGCCGTCAGACAACGCAGTATCTGATTGATGTTAATTATATTAATTAGATGTGCACTCATTGGAACCGGGTTTAAGACTTTGCGTAGCAACATCTGTAACGGCGAACTAAAAATATCACAATAATTACATACTATCCCAGGAGGCTTTTTGAACATATTGTTTGAATTGCATTGGCCAATACTTTTGCAAAGCCGAGAGCAAATACAATTAAATAACATTATCTAATAAACTAAGTTACACAAGTGGGAATGTGAAATGTGTTACTACTAATACTACTAGTAATAATAATAATAATAATAATAATAATAATAATAATAATAAATAATAATAATAATAATAATAATAATTTGCTGTTTGAGACAAGGACAATTTCAAAATCCCCAGTAAATAAAGAAACGGATGGCTCAGAAGTATTATTTTGTTTGTTTCATTGTTAGTTGCATTTGACAAAGAAAAAAAATAGCTGTCAGTAAACCGCTAACTAAACTATCCTGTATTACACTCCATAATTCAATTTCTCTACACCGTGTCTAAAACGACTGGAGAATGATTCTTGTAGGGCCAATCGATGAAACGGGATGATGAGATATTTATTGATCCCCCAGCACACAGCCACTTACACATCAGAAATGTCTATGAGATCTTTACAATGATTCCCTTTCCGTGCAGCTTACCATTCCAAGCTGGACCACCAAAATCCTAAAAACTGGCGTGAACTACACATACCTGCTGATCAAAGTTTCACAGTTCACAACGGGAACGTGTTGTCTAAGGCATGCTCTTTTATATATTTTTCTCTCCCATGGTTGTTATTAATCTACATATGTCTGGCCACCTTGTGAAAAAAATTGTCTTCCGGACTGGATTTGGCATTGCCCTGAATTAGAAATACAAATTAAAGTCCAACATGTGTTCTGATCCCTGCAGCCCAATAAAGCTGCGATGTTTACTAAAGCATAGTTTCAAATCAAGTGCCAGCAACAATGCTGCACATCCACCCTGCCAGAATTGTGCCAATGGCTTGAGGAGCATTATAGAGACTTCAGGCCTTTTCCATGTCCACCACAATCTTGGATCTCAATCATATTGAGAAAATTTGGGATGAACTTGAACAGAGCATTAGTCATCATGAACCTCTACCTATATCTCAATGGTAAAACATGAATACATGTGGATGGATTCACATTCGTCTAGCACCTTCCAACACTTTGTCTATTGAAGGTCATGTCAAGACTGTGATCAGGACAAATGGTGACCCAACCCTAGGCACAGGTCCAAAGTGGCAAGGCTGTGAATATGGCATTCATAGGGGTGAAGATGCTTTTAAGAGTGGGGTTTCCAACTAAACTATAATCATTCATTAATCCCAGTGCACTCCTCTGATCGATAAACCCGTTGACCATGTGCACTCAGTGATGAATTATTATGGTAGCTTTCAGCCATTACAATCCTTAGCAGTGTGGCTTTGACTGATCGTTATTCTGGGACACTTGCCATTGACATTTAACACTGTTGTTCTTGATTTCAAACCAATGAATCTAACAGCAATGTAGACACGTTTCTGCTAGTTCCTTCACCAGTATCATCCTGTTAACATGTCATGTAGCCCTGCTTCTGTGCATTCTAATTAAGTGGCCTCAGTCTGTACAATACAGTGTGTAAAGGGGTGGGACATTTTTCCTCAACCAAACAAAATATCTTTGTAATCATGAATAGATAACTGTCTGCTCTTCAAAAACAAAATGACTTTAATGAACATCACACAAGTGCTGTGGTATCCCTCTAAAACTTTAAGAAAGCAGTGTGTAGGTCATGCCTCCTAATTTCCTTTTTGTAGTGAAGTGACCAAAACTTTGGCAACTTTTAAAGATGAGACCACCATAAATCCGAGATCCTTTTTAAGTTCAATTCATCCCATTAATTTTGCACATATATATCTTAGATATATTAAGCCCAATACTTCCCACTTTATAAAAGTAACATTCAATGAATATGGCAGTTCTGGTTGCCTGTCCTCTATGTATTATACACAAGAGTAGATCCAGTGTAGTGATCTGCCACTTTGAATCGAGTTTAATTGTGTTCTAACCTACATTTCAGAAGTCTATTGGGAAGGGATCTAAACCAGAAGTGCATTTGCAATCACAGTCAAAAGCACCTCGATAAAGATGTCAAATAATAATAAAGATCTGAGTAATTGCAATAAGAACTACTCAGAATAACTGCAATCATTGAAAGAATATAACGGAACAGTAAACAAAGGGACTTTGAAGCTACTCTTTAAAATAACAAACATCTTTAACAAACTCGAGTACAAATGGAACACACGGGGTTTACAAGGAAAAAGAAGCATATATTGTGCATTTTCCACACACATATACTGTATGCAATATATATTGATTGTCCATGTTAAGCCAACAGACTGTGATGATTCATGAAGCACTAGCATGACAGTAAATGCAGATGGATTCTTACTGGTAAGTTGTTGATGCAGAAAGCCTGAAAGGACATAGGCTCACCCCCCCCCAAAAAAAAAGTTATTTGGATGTGCAGTTCTTTTACTTTGTACAGTACCATATGACATTGATTAATAACACCAGTTCACTCCAGTGACACCATCTCAGTTGATTAATAACACCAGTGCACTCCAGTGACACCATCTCAACAGGACCTGGCACGTCAAATACAAAGTGATTCATTAAATGTAATATATTCTAAGAAAAGACCTGTTATGTTTAATTTATTAAGGTAAAATAGAAACCTCTGAATACTGCCTATGAGGATAATGTTAGTAATATTAAGTTACTGTATACTCAGAAATATGCAGAGGAAAATTAAATTAACAATTGACATGTTCTGCGTTCAGTACTGGCACAATGTGTTTATACTCAAGCAATCATTTAGCTGTCTGAAGGTCCTGTTACAAGTCAATGAAATACTTCAGGAGTAACTTGCTTCAAATGTCATTTTGTTTTTTGTTTTTTTACATTTCCCTTTTGAAGCTTCTGAAGGTTTTGGGTTCTTAGACTCCAATACTGAGGTATTTTTTCTCTCTGTGTTTTTACCTGAGCTTGTCAGGAGAATCCTAACTGCTCTCTCTGAACAGCGTTCTTCATTCCATTCAAATCATGTGACCTTTCTACACTGCTGGTTCTACACATATATATTGAGAGAGTAGGTGGGGAGTCCTTTAAGAGGTTTTCATTACATAAGTTATACATCAAGCATTAGCAACTTCTAGTTTTGCTCTGCCTCTAGAAGGCAATCAATATTAAAGGTGCAGTCTCTAAAGTTTTAAAATTGATTTCCCTCCCTTCTGGTTCAGATCATTTTCACTTCACTGTGCAGTGGAACATTTCTTTTTTTAACACAATGTCATCACTTTGAAGAAACACATTTCTGTACACTGTACAGAAAAAAAACTCTGTTGGGTTTAACGAACTTGACTTGACGACTGTCTAGCTATTTAGAAACACATTTAATGAATGCTAGTTTGAAAGTGCATTCAGTTATATGTTTTTAATTCTTTGAATGTAGCTTTTCATCAGAGGCTATGTTGCTGCAAAATATAATTGTATCTTTAGTGCCCTCAAGTACAGTATACTTTAGCCATGTTTAGTGTACGAGGTTACTGCATTAGAAGTTATTGAGGAATCTAGATAATACCGTACGTTTGTCCTTATATCCTCATAGTTCAGTTTTCTTTACAATGCAGCCAAAATTCCAGTATTAATTTAGAGGGTGGCGGGGTCAGACAGAAGGTGAAAGGTCAATAAATTTGATTGAGCAACTGTGTTTGTTTTTATCATATGTCTTTCAATTTTTAGCATTTGTATTTTGATGTACAGATGATTACAGTACCTTGCAGTCTAGTCTTTCTCTTTGCTAATGGTTGAGGTTCAATTAGAAGGCTGTATGTCAACACAATAGCAGTGGTCATGCAGTTACTGTACAGAAAGTCATTTTATATGAATTATGAATCTATTATCTATTATGTAGACCTGCTCACCCCATTCATTATAAAGCTTCCAAGACAATACACAATCAGACAGATAGATACTGCGCCAGTCTTCATAGCTTAATTGCAGTCCTCCCTTGTATTATGTGAGTAATGGGGACTGGGAGGAGACTCGAGTGTTGGTCTCCTTGGACCGCCCTTGAGGACAGTGACAGTAGCTGATCACACTCAGAGCTCTTTCTGAAATTAGATGTGCTGACCTCTGTGGACTTGAGCTGTGACTGAAATAAAAATGGAAGGGTAAAAGACACCTTCTGTCAAAACAGTGATTTTGGCTGTGCTTAAAGAAAAATCCCAGGGTAGCAGTACCATGACAGCTCAAGGTGTCACCAACCTGAGTCCAGGATATCTGTCACCTTCTGAAATGTACAGACTGCTGGAAAATTCATTGCGCTTTGATAGTGCATGGACCAGTCATCTACAGTCTTGTTCAGGGTAACAACGGTGATTCTCTAGGCTTATTCTATGTTATAGTGTTAAACAGTCGGACAGCAAAAGTCTGTGTATGAGGGAACATCAGCATCAGTAACAGCTATGATCTTTTCTATTCATAACCAACCTTTATGTAGTCCATCTTAAACATTGAGAGATTGCTGCAAGGAAATGGAGGCTGGCCTGCTTCACAGCCATCCGGAGCCCCCTATCAGATTATGTCTACATTATTTATTAATAGAATAATATAACATGCATATACTCTACATTTAGATGTTTATGTGTATGTCCAAAATGTGTTACCCTGTGTGACTGCTATTGTTACATTAAAATAAATAAATAAATAAACTCAATATGATATGAATGGAGTTCCTTTCTGATGTACCTTGTAATACAACAGACAAAAAGGGCATTCTGATTGGCTGAAAGCTGCTCAGCTGTCTATAATAAAATATATAGAACCACTGCACAATTTATTAAAATAATGCTGGCCTTTACCCTCTGTATCTCACAGACGTCATTCTCAGTCAGGGAAACTCAGGTCAAGGTCACAGAATACAAGGTCATTCCACTGTTTTCAAGATTCTCCATTTAGGACTAGAACTGATGATCAACGTGGATACACTTTTGTACACTTTCAATGTTAGGTGCAAGCTTGGTTCCTATTGTTTTTGTTTCGGGGTAAATCCATAAAGTAGGTCTACATCCTGGTTTTGAGGAAGGTGTCCCGGGAAATCAATCTGCCTTCCCAGGACACTAAATGACAAAACCATAAATTGAGCACAAGATAAATCAGGATACAACTGCAATAGACGCACAATATGAATTGGTTGTCAACACTTTAATAGTAATATTATAAATGTTTCCTATTTGATGAATAGAGGATTTCTAAAGAGAGTTTAAAGCATAGCAATGTGTAATACTGCATAGTGAAAGCATGGTAAAGCCCAAAGAGGTGTGATAAAGCATACTGTCAAACTACGGTAAATCAATACATTGGTTAACCACGGGAAAACTGCAAAATAATACTGTAATGAATTAATGCATTGACTTAATTTTATGGTTGATTTACAGAATAATAATTACTTAGCCTAATAAAACGTTTTTTTTTTTTTCATTAACATTTAAATAGCACCATATTGTGCTTGTGATCTCCTGTAAGTGCCTTTCTCACAGAGAGACTGGTTTCAGAGAAGACAAATCGCTAACTCCACAGTTGGCACAAGGTCGGTTGCTGAACAGGAAGTCTTACGCTGCTCCACTTCCGTCTGGCAGGTGACAGCGTAGCACTGTCAGACATTTTGGAGTTCTGAGTTAGGGAAGGCTGAGACACACACCTAGACTTCATCGCAAACCATCTGAAAATTACTGACGCACGCCGACCCGGGACAGCGGTGAATCAAAATAAAGAGGTAAGGCTTTTGTGAACCCGCTGCACTGGGAAAATCTGATATTTGACGTCTGAAATATTTTAATTTAAGAGTACGGAAATGCCGAGCCGGAAGTAGCGATCAGATGATTGCTCCCACCAACAAGGGGAGGGGAGGCCGCCTTGTGTACAAACAGTACTAGTGCTATGAATTGTAAACATTTAGTTTGGGTTCAACAAGATAAGTAAAGAAGCTATTGAAATAATGGCTTGTTTTTATATGAAAGCTTGTCGAGTGTAATTTGATTGCAGGAGGGCACGACTGGTTTCTTCCACTGCAGTGTTCATTCATTCTGCTCCTCCAAACTGTCATGCTATTAATATTAAGCGTTTCATTTCAGCAGTTTAAGGGTTGTTTAATTGTTACATTCAGAGCAACTGAAAAATATTTTTCTTGTCAGTGTTGACAAGTTCGGTATGTGAGAGGAATGTCTTTATTCTGTTGTATATATTAACCAGTTGTCTGCTGCATTTACTGGGCCCCCTCACACCGTGTCTAAGCAGATGTTTACTTCGCATGAAAAGCGGTATACATGGTTATAACTGTATGTTATCCGAGTGCTTTTTACAGAATAAAAACAACTCTCTGCAATGCTGACAGAATATCATTGATAACTGCATTATAGACAATATGCAACTGTTCCATCAGTTTTGTTTACCAGTGTTCTTATCACATACTGGAGCTTGAGTTAGGAGTTTAGTAACAAAATCACAAAAGGTGACATTCAGTGGTGTGTGATACAGACTAATATCCGTTGGCTTCAAATATACAGTAATCCGGTGCTAAACTTGCTATGTTTGTGTCTACTGTGAGTATGAAATGGTATTTATAGAAGCATTTGGGGCCAGTTATTTGACATATCCACTATAGTTTTATGCCTGCCCGTGTGATGGGGAAACCATTATATTCATTGTCTTTCATTATGTGCCCTAACAATATTGTTTTTAATGTCCATCTAGACACATTACAGAGGTTATTATTAAGATTCATCAGAGCTGACAAACTACCCTTGGTAACAATGGGGTGACATTTTCAAACTTATATATATATTCCACAAAGACCACTAATTTCCCAATACTGAATTATTACTCCCATGACATACTATTACAACACAAAGCACAACAGTGTGGATGGATTGTTCCTATAATGTTACACATGGCATTAGTTTTAACCCAAAGCACTAGCCAAATCCATTCTATCCACCAGGCTCAACATCTTGGCAGTGATATTGACCAGAAACAGCTGTCTGTGCTGTTGACTGCTCTTTAAAGACAAACCTTTGACTTTCCTGTTGTACATTTTCAGATCATGGGTTTACTCCCAGACGTATTGGAGAACAAGGCTGTCAGGGTTTCATGCAGCGAAGCTGTCAGTGAACTAACAACTGCCAACTCTTGAGTTTCGTTAGACCACAAACAGCAGGTGTTTTGTTGTGAAAACCATAACCTGCTATTTATTTACTTGGCTTTTAGAGAAATACATTGTGTATTATATCAAACTGAAAATGAGTCTTCCAGCCAAGCTTACCTCTGTGTACTCTGTTTCTCTTATTGCTAGTTGTCTCTGCTTCTGTCAAGTTAAACACCAATTCTTGTACCTTTTTCACACCCACCTGTATTTGACCCCTTTTGTTTTCCCAATCTTTTGTTCTGGCCTGTCCATCATGGTAGTTTCCCATTACACTCCCTTTTTACAACATACAATCAGCAGTCATTAAAAGAGTGTTCAGTACAATGGACGTGTTTACTGCCCGGTGAAAGCAGTTGTGTTTTTTCTGACAGCAATGATCACTGTCGTATGTAATACTAAAACACAATTTTCAACAAAAAAACTGAATAAACATTTGCACTCAAATTTAATAAAAGGTAAACAGTGGGGAGCAATTCCACAGTAACTGGCATAAGTTCTATCCACTCACTGTCTTGTTTTACTTTTGCAGAGAAATATATGCTGACATACAGCACGTGAACAGCGGATTAGACAGTCGAGTGACCTGCAGTTAAACGACTTCTTGTTTTTATTTTAATCCTATTAAATAGCCTATAACTGGTGTAACTTGAAAAGGACACACACAATTTCAGTGATGTGCAACAGTTTAGATTCCCTGTGAAATGTGAAACGAACAAATATGTAGTTCACAAGTGATCACTTGATCAGTTTAGTAATACTAATAACATTTGATGTATGTACAGTAACAGTTTCGTCTGGATCTTGCAAAAACCAATTGGTCTAAGAACTTGAAATCTAAGGACTAATTTCATGTCATTATTGATGAGGGAATTCCGTCTTTTCAGGATCATCAGTCTGATGGATTTGTAATTGATGCACACAGTTCTATTGTAACTGCACATTGAAATAAATAATTTTATTTATAGGCACTGGACCCTGTTTCTCTTTGACAACTGACACAACCGTTTTGCGTATTTCTTTACACTTTTGACCGTGAACTATACATAAAAAAAGTCTTAGTTTTCATTTTTGATAGTCGTATCCTATTTTCTGTGGAATTACCCTGGGATGTTAATTGTGGTTTTGTCCACTAGTTTTGCCAGCTAAGACTTTTTCTGGTGCCCCTTCCTGTGATAAGACCATAGCCTTTTCGATTTTCTCCTTGTTATTTCCTTGCAGCACTTCCTCTGCTCATGCTGCTTCAGCACAAACCCCAGCCGAGAGCCCCACAAGCTCTGATCCTCCCTTCCTCCCTCCCTCGCTAACTCGCTCTCTGCTTTCATTCCAGGAGAACTGACACCTTGCAGCAAAAATGACTGACTCCAAGTATTTCACCACAACCAAGAAAGGTACAGTGCTTTAAAAAACTAATTCTGGTGGTTAAGTGGGAGGTGCAAAAATAGTAAAGTTTACAGTTGATCTTAGTCTACCAATGTATTAGGGTTAATGTCCTGTTACTGCAGGGGTGGTCTGCCTGTAAAAGATGAGCACTATATTTAACAGCTAGCAGAACTTTTGGCTGTGTGTTATCACCCTGGGTGGCCACCTAAGGATCAGCTGAACTCAGTGTTAAGCTGTGCTGTAGCAGACAGCAAAGTCTCTAGAGAAACAAAAATGCATTATCGTTGTAAAAAGGAATTCTTGGTTATAGTAGAATTGTTCCTTTATAGATAACCAATAGTCTGCCTCTCAGTCCCTCAGCTCTAACAACTAGGCTACACTGCCACGTAGCAGCATTATTCCAGTGGATTCCGATTGAGGCTTTACAATTCTGCAGGATTAAAAACTCACACTAGTCCTGCACCCCGTCCTGGGTTTCTGAACTTCCATGAATTAAGTATTTAAATGATTCATTAGCCATGATTTTAAGCAACACCTTAAACATTGTTACTTCTTATTCAGGTGTGCTCAGTTCAGAGCACATTTAGCATTTAAAACTCGTGGCACATTTTGATTTCAATAATATACCTAAACATAGTTTTGAATCCCAGGACTACTGTAGGTAGTGTAGGACTAGTAGATGTTTCTAACCCTGTGTGTGTTTCACAAATGTAAAAAACAAGGACTTGGATTATTAACTTATGAGCCCTTTCTCCTACAACTCTGCAAGCACATCTGATCAAGCAGAGACTAGACAATAGAGCCTGATTGTCAGGTGGTTTTGCAAAGTGTACTGTTGTCCCCTGAGGGCTTGGTTGAGCCCCCCAAACTAATTTCACAGAGAACTCCGTGCTATGAGCAAACAGAAAAGGCATTACATAGAAGTCAGTTGGTTGGTCCTCTTAAATCTTATTAGACAGGCCGTAAGCTGTGCTATTCTTACCTTTCTGTAATGATGTTTTGTTTACATAATGCACTGTAAACAAACAAAACCAATGAAGAAGGTAGCTAAATTATGGTAATAGTAAATGGCAACTTTAGTTTTGGAAGCATAGCCAAGAAATACAAAGAATTTTTTATTATGCTACATTTCCGTGTAATGCCCTCTTGCAGCACTGAATTACAGGTTGGGGGAAACCTAAATATTATTTAGCTAATCGGAATATGATTTTTAACAAGCGTGTTCGAAATTTCACCCATGCTTCACACATAGCAGTGTCAGTTTACAGAATAATAGTTGAGTGCTTCAGAACAAAGGTCAACAGAGAGCAACAGTTTTAAAAACATTTTGGCACTAGTTTTTAACTTTAAACACTGAGTAATTTTGCAAAAAAACATACTATATATAATTAATTAATATAGTTATGTGTATTCTAATTTATTATAATAAATAATAGTTTTCAGTGTCTTGTATGGAAATAAGTCATACAAAACTATAGCAGCATTGGGATCAGTTACCTACTGGGTCTATGTTTACTGGACTGCACTACAATTCCCATTGGAGTTAGATTTTATCTATTGTGTTGAAAGAATTAAAATTAATTGTGTTTTGTTTGTCTGTTGTAATGATTTAAATAAAGTTTATATGCCTAACGGATTAAGATAGTGTAGCCCACTTCTATTCCTATTTCCTCAATAACAGAACACATCTGTGTTTGCTTGCTATATGATTTCAGTACTCTTTACCCGAATTTCTTGGCAAATTGGTGAATTTTCTGGATCTCTGAGCACTCACTTGATTAGTATTAAATGACAAGGGTGTTTTTGTTCCTGTGGAAGTTGCCTCACCTTTAATGGAGCTACCATACAGTATATTTACAGAACTTGTCTGTTGCCATATTGTTATTTTTTCTGTGTGTATTAAATGCTACGTAGGCCCACTTGTGCAATTCTGAACAGTCTAAAGGTAAAATTCCCATCTTACAGACCCTTGTCCTTTTCTAGCTTCAGAGCCCAATTAGAGTTCTTTGTAATAACTGTATATGATTCTAGCACTGCCTATAACATCCCTGAATACTGCAGTAAGTTCTCTATCAAAGTGTCTGTTTCTGAGATCCTTGCAACGCTATTATAGATAGCTTTTTGTCATTTCTAAAATACCAGTACTGCATTCATAAGATGAGGAAGAAAAAAAAAGTTCATTATTCTTGACATGCAGTAATTGTAAGAAATAGGTTTGACATTTCTACAGTGCTCTCTGAAAAGCCTGGCCTTTGGGGACCCTGAGTCTGCTTGCTAAGCTTTTGTGTTTATCTTCCCGTACACAGCAGAGCAGCTGTTTGGAGGTGATTTTCTATCTAAGAGCATTCAGACACTTTTCAGTAATATTGTTGGGCAGTTGGGAAGGAGATGTCAAAGTAACTAGTTTAATGTGGCATTTACTATACTTTCCTGTATTTGGATTTGTCTTGATTGAATGTGTTTTGGTCCATAGTTCTACAATGTTTGTCCCCCTTGTCATATGATTCCCTATGGAAGATGCATATCCTATGAAACAGCAATATAATGGAGGCACCTGTATGTTACACTTGATCAGGACAGTTTTTGAGAAATCTAAATATGGTGGCACCTGTCGGTCTGTATCTTTCTTTACACACATCTTTCTGTGAAGAGGGTTCCCCTGGGCCACTGTGAAGGGATCAAACCCCAAACTCTTATAAGAACAAGTAGAATTAATTACATTTATGAAACAAGGGGAAGCCATTATACCAGTGCTGTAATAATGTAATTTATTTTAATCTGCGATTTAAGATCAAACCACTTAATCCTGTTAATGCCATTTAGTGTCTACCTCCTCAAGTTTGCTTGTGGAGAGAACTGCATTGCCTGTATGTGCTCTTGCTCACCATTCCTTAGTGTATTGAGTTGCCCCATTCTGAGTTTGTGCTTGCTCACTTTGTCTGTCTGTTTGCCTGCAGGAGAGATCTTCGAGCTGAAGGCAGAGCTAAACAGCGATAAGAAGGAGAAGAAGAAGGAGGCTGTGAAAAAAGTGATTGCGTCTATGACCGTCGGCAAGGATGTCAGGTATAGAAACTGGGTTTCCTTGGGTGTCTGGGAGAACTGACAGCAAAGTTAGTGTCTTTGAAGCATGGTGGAGTGACCTCATGTACAAAGAGTCAGCCCTTTTCTAACTGGTGGATATTGAATTGAAAACACTTGTGTTTACATGCCAAACTCAGTCAGGTTTGGAGGAATCAATGCACTCGAATCCCATTAAGACCCCAGCATGATTCTAGCTTGAAAGTGGGAACATGCTGACTATATATATAGGAAGCAATCTCGCTTCCTAGTGCTGGCCATGGGTGAAATTGATTTTCCAACTGTGAAGTAGAAAGGTTATCTTCCTTGCTGATGCATCAGAGCCCTCCAGTTTTATCCATATAGTTTACCCCCTGTTTTCCAGTGCCCTATTCCCTGATGTTGTGAACTGCATGCAGACAGATAACTTGGAGCTGAAGAAGCTGGTGTATCTCTATCTGATGAACTACGCAAAGAGCCAGCCAGACATGGCCATTATGGCTGTCAACACCTTCGTAAAGGTAATAGTTATGGTGGATTGAGGCTCTTGGGTGTAGGGAGTGTAAGGTTGGCCAAACCAAACGCAGCCCGTATAGCTTTTGTTATGATTTACTGGACAAAAAATCCAAATGCTCCCATTCAGATGCATTCCAGTATCAGTTTGTACTGTTAAATGGGTTAATGTCAGGTTTGATGGCTAGTGCCATTTGTGGTTGGTTGAATTTTTCCATTGGCAAATAAATCGGACCAAACAGTACTGATTTTTTTTTTTTTTTTGTAATTGTTTAATTTTTGTTTTGATGTTAAAATAATATGAAATTGAAATTCACTTTTATAGACAGACATGAGTGTTTATTACAGTGTCTTCAGCAAACAATCCATAAACATATGAGTACAATTTAAAAGCAATACAAATGCTATAGCTGTGCAGAGCAGAAATACAGTACAAGAACACAAGCAAAGGGTAGAGTACATTTTAATATCCTCAACTAGGTTTGAGCATTATGGCTTGTGGCAAATCTTGGAAAATGCTACAAACAAAAATTTAATGTTTAAATCCCATTTAAATAACTACTTTGTCCCCATCCAGGACTGTGAGGACCCCAACCCTCTGATCCGTGCTCTGGCTGTGCGCACTATGGGCTGTATCCGTGTGGATAAGATCACAGAGTACCTGTGTGAGCCGCTGCGCAAGTGCCTGAAGGACGAGGACCCCTACGTGAGGAAGACTGCATCCGTCTGCGTGGCCAAGCTGCACGACATCAACGCCCAGCTGGTGGAGGATCAGGGCTTTCTGGATACCCTCAAGGACCTGATCTCGGACTCCAATCCCATGGTAAACTGATTGTGGATTTGCTGTATTTTAGCACTTGAACTTCATTAGCTGATTAGTGCTGCTGTTACACTTTGAGATGAATGAGCTGCACTAGACCCAGTCCTGACTTTCAGAACTCCCCCTTGTTTAGCTATATTATTAGAAAGACCCAGTAGGTACCAGGAATTTGGATGATCAGGCTAAATCTGCTCTGAACCAATCGTGCTTACCTCATAATGAATGTAGTGTAGTTGTTCATGCAGCTATAAGAGAGGAACAGTTTTTATTTACCAGGTGTATCATGGCTCCTAATAGTAACAAGGTGGAGTGAAAACCTAGAGGCTATACAGATGTGGACACAATGTAATGCAGCAGTTCAATGTAATATACAGTATGTTTTTGTTTTGATATTACAGGGCAGGACATTATTAAAGTGTAAACTGGCAGCTCATAACATTCCCCCTAAATGAACCTACTGGTGCAGAGAGAAGCAGTGTATCCAGACAGTTTCAATAGCTCACAGCTATGCTGAGTGTGCTCAGATCATTGCCATTTCAAATATTAACAGTACATATACAAATAACATTCAGAGGTAGTAGGGAGGTGATAATGCTCAGACCTTGCATGTAGTTGATACAGCTGATTTTAATAAAAATGTTGTTGCCACTATAAACAGCCTTTGGCTGGCAAGTGTAAACTGGGTATGTGAGTCACCTGTGTGTGTGCTCACCGCTGTCACATACTTGTGTGCTGTACAAGACTGTGTATTAACCCCTTCCTGTCTGCTGCCCTATAGGTGGTGGCAAACGCAGTTGCTGCCCTGTCAGAGATTGCAGAGTCCCATCCCAACAGCAATCTGCTGGACCTGAACCCGCAGTCTATCAACAAGCTGCTGACTGCCCTCAACGAGTGCACAGAGTGGGGCCAGATCTTCATCCTCGACTGCCTGGCCAACTACACCCCGCGGGATGACAGAGAGTCCCAGAGGTGAGTGTCAACAGGATTGTCCCACTCCTGTCCTTTGGGCTGAACCGTTTAAGAGTGTTTGTGTGTTGAAGCCACCATGCCTCTCACCTGGGGCACAGTTCAGTTCTGTTTGTGGTTGTTTTCATCACAGTCTGGCATGTCTCTGGCCTACCAGAGAAATGGTTAATGAAACGTACTTATCGGTCACTCAAGGGATTGTCTCATTGTCTTTATATACAGGTGAGTTAGTATTTGAAATGCCCTCATACAGGCATCCATTGAAGTAGTCCCTACATACAGGTCTTTCTTCATTATAGGAGTTTATTTTTTATATTTACATGTTTGACATTAGCCCTTCCCCTTTTACATAACATTTAAATAACAAACACCTTTGTTCTTGTATGAGAGTGAATTTACCTTTTTTTTTTTTTTTTTTTTTAACTTTTATTGGCCAACTGTTATGTGTTCAAGTCTTGATGAAGTCCAGGTTCTCATATAAAACAGAATATGAGAAATATACTATTCTCCAACGTTGAATCCCTTTCAACCAATTACTTCTCATTGTAAACCCTGACCACTGTGTTGTCTCTCTCTTCACCTCTTGCAGCATCTGTGAGCGTGTGACCCCCCGCCTCTCCCATGCAAACTCTGCCGTCGTGCTGTCTGCCGTCAAGGTGCTGATGAAGTTCATGGAGATGCTGCCCAAGGACCTGGATTATTACGGCACGCTGCTGAAGAAACTAGCACCCCCTCTGGTCACCCTGCTGTCTGCAGAGCCTGAGCTGCAGTATGTGGCCCTCCGTAACATCAACCTTATTGTGCAGAAAAGGTATGATCTTCCACTAGGGTCATTGGAGACGCCATCACTCTGAGCTACACAGTACAAGATAACCGCATGTGATGGAGGCCTTAGCCAAAATGTCACACTAAGTATAAAAATGAAGACATTTAACCACTTCTGATGTGGGACATTAATTCAACCTCCCTCTGTGTTGGTGTCTCCCAGACCAGAGATCCTAAAGCACGAGATGAAAGTATTCTTTGTGAAGTACAACGATCCAATCTACGTCAAACTGGAGAAACTGGACATTATGATACGTCTGGCCTCCCAGGCTAATATTGCTCAGGTCAGTATAAAAAAGATTTACAAGCATCTCACTAAAAGCAAGGACTGCTATACCCAGTGCTTGGTGCGTTGTTAACTATATTATTTAAATGATCAGGATCAATCAGGCAAAAATCTTCATCCATATATCAACAGTTTAATAATAAACCTACAGGCTTGGGGCATACTCCAGAATTTCTGGCATCTGTTCATTTGAAAAATATACGAATTGAAGGCTGTGCTGAAACCCAGGACATGAATCATAACTTGTGTGATTTTCTAACACGCTTTAAAGGTTTTGTCGTGACAAAAAAAAAAAACAGCCTGTCATATTAGCAACAAATTGATTTGAATACCCTGATTCATATTGTAGGGATGTTCCATGCCTGTTACTTGTCTGTAATGCACAGCAGACAAAGGCATGTGAAACCCAAGATATTTATTGTTTGCGTGTTGCAATTAACCTCAAGGGTATGATCATTATTGATTTATTGCAAAACCAAGTGAAACCTTTTTTTTTTCTTTGTGCCTATTGGAATTGTAGAATTGCAGGTTTGAAATGTTATATTCTTTTCCCCTTGACACAAACTCTGAATCTGTGCAGGATTATCCAAACTGCTGATATAAAAAATGAATATGCAGGAGTGTATTGTGTGCAGCCGTGAGTGTAAAAACCAAAACTAGATTTTTGTTTTAGGTAATTGCATGCTTTGGCAATTGCAGAGAAAGACTGAATACAATTATGAATTTGTAGTGGTAAGAAACCACTGTCATTTTTATAAGGTTCTCACTAGTTTTTAGGATTCTGGTTGTATATCTACAATATCTTTATTCGCATTGCTCTTGTTCTTTGACATTCAGTATCTACCATTTATGTTAGGATGTGCAACTATAACTGCTGTTGTAGAATCAAGGAGAAATATATGAACACTTCTGTTTAGAAGTTTAAAATGTCAATAGACTGTTGCTGAGTAATGCAATACAGTACCCCAGTATATCAATCACAATAATTGCATTTAGGTTAAAGGTAATTGAATGTAGAAAAAGATCAGTAAGTATAAAAACTGCAATAGGTTTACGAAAAGTAAAATCAGTAGCGTGTTTTTGGCTCTATTAGTGTAGATAGTGATATATATATATATATATGTGTGTGTGTGTATATGTATGTGTGTGTGTGTGTGTGTGTATATATATATATATATATATATATATATATATATATATATATATATATATATATATATATATATATATATATATATATATATATATATATATATAACTGTATTGTATGACTAGACAATCTCCGCTACATTAAGACCATTCTAAAGTCATTTTGTAAATTTGTCACCACAGGTTTTGGCCGAGCTGAAAGAATATGCCACAGAGGTGGACGTGGATTTTGTGAGGAAGGCAGTCCGTGCCATTGGCAGGTGTGCCATTAAAGTTGAGGTAGGTTTACAACTCCTTAAGGATTAAGTTCATGCTCCTGCCACATTGCTACTATTGTAGAGGCACCTGTACTGTCCTCCAATTTTAATTCATGTTTTATGTATTAAAGGACTTCTTGTGTAATGACCTCTTCTATAATGTGTTCCCATATATACTGTATATCATTTTATACACTAAGTGTTCTATGTAATAGAACAAGAATGTGGTTGTCACAGTCGACATATTATTTGTTGGGGGGAAGGCGGGGGGACACAATGATGAAGCACTTGTAATTTTAATGTAGTTGGTAGTATTATCTTAAATTGTAATCTAGAAATACCAATTTGTTTAGGTAGTTTGTGATCATGTATTGGTTTCATGTGGATCCAGAAAAGATAACCGTAGATATGACCTTGGGCTGAGGAAATGTTTTAAGTCTGATACATTTAATCATGTATGTGAAGGATAAAAAAGCATTTGTATTTAAAGCTGTTGAAATATGCAGGGCACAGATCTGAGTCAATCTCAGCAGCATGCTGTAGTCTGTCGGCAATGCTCTTGAGATAAACAGTGTAATTGTTTTACAGCAATCAGCGGAGCGCTGTGTGAGCACACTACTCGATCTCATACAAACCAAGGTCAACTATGTGGTGCAAGAAGCCATCGTGGTCATTAAGGACATTTTCCGCAAGTACCCCAACAAGTAGGTCCTGTGTTGCTACACTTGCTGTGTTGCCCATCTAAATCTGATACTCGCTGTACTGTAATTGTTTGGTTTGCTTTGTATTAGCACGTCTTTGCTTTGTCCTGATGCCATCCATCTGCCAGTAATGCAGCCTAACGTTAACTTCTAGAGACTTCTTTGTTAAATACATTGGAGTTGCATTGCCTCATATCAGCTAATTTCATAGGCTTGATATGGAATGTTATACAGCACTGGACTTCCATACACTGAGCATAATGACCTTCTTCAATGTCTGTAGATTAGCTCAGGCACCCTCCATCAGGGTTTATATATTAAACATTCATAATAAGAAAACAAGTGCTGCACGAGCCCCTCTTCACATTTCTACTCAATGGTACTTCAAAACAGATTTCAGTGAAATGGCTTAGAATTGCATACAGCAGTATTACAGACTGGATTTATCGGTATATTATCTTCTGCTAATCCTTCCTTTTCCATCCTATGATTGCAGGTACGAGAGCGTCATTGCTACATTGTGTGAGAATTTGGATTCCCTGGATGAGCCCGAGGCCCGGGCTGCTATGATTTGGATCGTGGGAGAATATGCTGAACGCATTGACAATGCAGACGAACTGCTAGAGAGCTTCCTGGAAGGATTCCATGATGAAAGCACACAGGTATCAACAGGAGAGACAGGCACAGGGGCGGGTAGCAGAGTCTGATCGAAATCTCATCGTATAGGTAACAATTTTATTGAAACTAAAATTGTTACCCCAACCTTTTCACTCTCAGGTTCAGCTTCAGTTGCTGACGGCCATCGTGAAACTTTTCCTCAAGAAACCCACTGAGACGCAGGAACTGGTGCAGCAAGTACTTAGCCTGGCTACACAAGTAAGCAAGCCATCTTTTGTAAATGCACAGTGAAACTGTGTTTACTCTGAGTTCTGACACAGCCAGTTTATAAAGCAGTAGACCCATAGTAGGGACACAATCATGTAACCCAGTTGCTGGCCTTTAACACGTGAATGCTCAGCCCCCAGAGCTGATAAATTAATTGGAACATCAGGAAATGTCTGAGCGCTCTGAGCTTTGTTAGGGTTTTCACACTATGAAATAAGACTTCAAAGCGTTTTATAGTTAAAAGGTTTAAAATGTGTAATCCCATCAGTTTGCAAAGTTAAAAGATGCTTGTATCCACAGTAGCTCGGAATGCAAAATGATAAGCCTTTAAGAATTGCAATATCCGATCTAGCTGTTTAATATGTGATATGGGATCAAATTAACTGTTGCTTTGACAGAACCCAATTAAAAATTATTTGAAAATGGTTTCTGATTATCCATGTCGTATATCATTTTATGGGCTATTTTGTCAGTGGGAAAGCCAATGTCAAATCCAACCCCAGTGTCAGGGTCCTCCAGTGCACTTTCTCTGCTAGACATTGTTTCTTTCAGAGGTAGTATTAAACTGTGTCCTTCCGCTGTCCTACAGTTTCAGTAACGTAGGATGGTATAGCATGTGATGGGTAGAGTTCTACATTTCTCTGCCTAGCAATAGAGGCATAGGGCATTCTTAATAGAATGCACACCAACTACACACTGCACACTTCAAATAATGTTCCAAGTGAATAGCATTAAGTGAAAGTGAAAAGTTTCACAGCACAATAAGAAGAACAGTGTAAACAGAACTATAGGCGATGAAAGGGTAAAACCTTAGCGAGACTACTCTTTTAAAACTATAATGTAATTGCTTTCTATGGTTATCTACAGTAGGAGGAAAGGGTTAATTGTAGCTGCTACAAAGAGGATGCAGTGTGTCTGCTACCGAAATTCATTTGTAATGAGGACTTGTGTCTCGTGCAGCACAACGGAGAACTGGGTTTTAGTGACCTTTTTTGAATATCATTTCTTAGATTACACAGCGACCTTGAGCTTCAATGCTTTGTGTTTTGATCAGATGTGAGAGATGAGTCACATGTGGGAAGGAGTGTAAACGGAGCTCCGTGTAAATCATCAGTATTGAAACGCACAGCTGCATTCAAATTCTGTTAAAGGGGAACAAGGCTGGGGGGGGAGGTGAATAAGAAAACAGCGCACATCTGCTGCTACAGTGTAATGAGAATCTGGAGGAGACAGTTGAGGATCTAGCTGGTAGTAAGTAGTTAGAGAAGAAAGGAAAAGTGGCTCAGTGATTTACTCAACCAATAATCCTAAACAATTTTATCATAGGCATTCATTTTGAAATACTGATTATTTTAAAATGTAGATACTCTTCCATTCTTTTTATTTGAATTTATTTATTCATGCAAGTCTGAGACCTCGTAAAGGGCAGTGCAGCAGTAATTGGCGCCCCCTTTGAAACTGACCCTGAGCCATTGCCCCCCCCTGCAGGACTCCGATAATCCTGACCTGAGGGACCGCGGCTACATCTACTGGCGCCTGCTCTCCACCGATCCAGTGGCTGCCAAGGAGGTGGTTCTGGCAGAGAAGCCCCTGATCTCGGAGGAGACAGACCTCATCGAGCCCACCCTGCTGGATGAGCTCATTTGCCACATCGGCACCCTGGCCTCCGTCTACCACAAACCCCCCAACGCCTTTGTGGAGGGCAGCCGCGGGGTGCAGCACAAGCGCCTCCCACCCAGGACTGGATCGTGAGTGTCACCTGCTGGGCTCCTGTCTTGATTAAGCATACGCAGGGTTCAAAAGGGTGCTTAAAAATGCGGTTTGGGAAACTCATTTCATTAAATATAAAAAACAAATGCTCTCCAAAATGGATATTTTTGTAATAAAGTTGTGTAAATTCTTTGTTCAGTTGCATTTGAACACCATATGTCTCATATTTTAAAATACTCGATTAATGCTTCTGCAGTGTAGACTCAGTAATGAGCCAGATATTTTCCTTAAAAGTAACGGTTATTCTAATTTTTAATAGTTTGTCTTTGGGAAGTCATGGAAAGTACTTGAAATTCTGTGGTTTTTAATGGGGTGGGTTATCATGCATATTTTTTTTTTTTTATTTAATTTATTTATTTTTAAATCTATATCTTAAATCTTACTCTTGTTTCAGTTTGAATAATATGTACCTCAGGCTGTTACTCCTACACAGCCAAAATGTATTTCATTTCAAAATGATTTCCCTATGATTAGTACCAGTGAGTGTGGCTTGCACTCTTAGGAGCACTGAGAGAAGGAATCTGAGAGTCACAAAATGAGTCTGCAGCTAAGCGGGAATTTGTCTAGGATGTATGATGTTGGTCCCTTACTCTTGTCAGTAGATAAGTTGCCAGCTACGTATGTGTACAGTTTCCCAGCAAGAGCAACTTTTTGTTGTTTAAGAATCTATTCAATAAAAACATACAGTTAGATTCTCTGAGGTTTTAAACACAGTATATTAATATGCAGAGCTGTTTGAAATCTATCACAGTCGTCAGTTAATCTGTTAATGTGCTTGTTAAAGCTTCAGTGTCCCACAATCCTGGTCAGTTTTACTGATCGGTTCATTTCTGTCCACTTACTGCATTCTACCATTGTTCAGACTTCTTTTTATAAAGACCTTGTATTTCCCGTTTGCTTACATCTCCTACAGGTAGTTCTTTCTCCTTGAAGTTGTCCTGCCAGTCTGCTACACTGTGGACTTTCCCCTGTAGCTACTGTAGTGGGCATATCAATGAGGATAGGCTCAATGCCAGAAGGATTATTAAATTAAAGTGTGGCGATATTTGAAACTGCAGCTGTTAAGAAAATAGTCCCCCACTGGCAGTGTGTTCTAAAATCCAAAATAACATCCTTTGCATAAATTGGTTTGATTGGCCTGTGCCTGTGACAGCACTGGATTGCTTGTCTTGTTTTCATGTAGTCCCCGCTCACCCATTCCCCTTCTCTCCTGGCTGTCCTGACAGGAACGAGAGCCCAGAGAGCCCTGAGTTAACCCAACCCGCTGCAGACCAGCCTGCCGACCAGCCTCCCGCTGTCATCCCCTCCCAGGGGGACCTGCTGGGGGACCTGCTCAACCTGGACCTGGGTCCACCCACCAGCGGCGGGACCCCAGCCATCACCTCCGCCATGCAGATGGGAGCCATGGACCTTCTGGGTGGAGGACTCGACAGCCTGGTAATGCAAGGGGGGCGCCGGGGGCAGGCAAGAGAGTGAACAGAAAGAAATCACAAATATATAAACCTAACCCTGCTTACCAAATGAATTCCCAAAGGGTCTACCGAAAGATCTGTGTTTGCTGATCTAAGACGAGTTCATGTAGGTGAATTAACACACATTGGGGGGGTGTTAAATGCATGTTCTCTTATGTTCTGTTGTCTCTAACCCCTATTCTCTTCTGTTTTACGCTCCTGTCTCTCTTGCTCCTATCTATCCTCCTCAATCCTACAGATGGGGGATGACGCAGAAGCGGTAATTTAAGAGGGTGGGGGGGAGTACGCAATTCAACACTCATCTGGGAAGGGGGAAGGCATTTTCATTATTTCATCAATAATGAAATATAGCAAATTGGTGCACATTTTTGGTTAAATTCTGCTCAATCCTTCATCCTTTGGAAAAAGAAAACACTTGACAGGCCTTTTTGCTACTGTCAGCTGTCAAACTTCATTTTGTGCATGAATGCTAGCTAGCATTTCTGGCTTGCTGTCTTTTTGAAAAAGTTTGCTGTCCATCTTTGTTTTATAAATACATTTGCTAAAATAAAACTTGTGGTATAAAGTAGATGGTTAATTGTGGTGCTTTTTAGTTTTTAAAAATCCTTTCTTTGTTTTTGTTTGTAGCTTGGTGGTGATTTAGGAGGAAGTCCAGCGGTAAGTTTATATTCCTTAATAGATTAGAATATCCTAATGTTACCCCAGAATGGAGCACAGAGTGTAATATAAGACATGAGTGTGATTAAATATTTAATAGTGTGTTTCCATTTCCTTGAACCTACTTTCAGCTGTTACATCTTAATAGATATACTAGGGAGAGAGCAAATAAATAGATAGAATAATAGTTTTTTTTTTTTAATAGATATTTGGGGAATTTAATAGAGTGGATATGGCTTAACAACAAGATTAGACTTGCGGGATTCACTGGAAATGTCATCGTTGCAAAATTTAACTTCATTTAATTGTAAGACAATGAAATCTGCATCTCATTTACGAGAACATCCTGATGGTGAAAGCTACAGTAAAAAATGAATTGGGTTTTTCCTGGATCCTACTTGCCCTTAAACTGAACAAGCTCTGTTCATTTTGAATGCTGTCTGTTGAAAAATAAGCTAATTTCTTGTCTTGTTGACAAGTGCCTGGTTCAATCTCTCTTCGTCCTCCCTGCAAATCGTAGTTAGGCTCAAGGGGTCGAGCACATTCATTGAATATGTTTACGTCCGCCAGAAGATGAACAGTGACAGTTTATTCTGCATACTTTGCACATAGAACCGCTTGCTGTAATAATGTCAAGCACTTTTTTCAAGCCCACAATCTATAATTTAACTTCAAAGGAAGTATTCTTGGTGCACAAAGCAGCAACCAGAACTTGCTTGCTCACAACTGTTTGCAGCTTTAGCTTTAGAAACCATTTCAGAAATCTATGTAACAGAGAAAGTTAACAGGACAACAGAGTTATTTGTAGAAATGGCAAAAAACAGCAGTAGTGGTAAAGCTGCAGTCACCACAGGGAAGAAGTGGCAGTCTACAGTTCAAAATGCTGCTTTGCAATTACATCAGTAATGGGTGCAAGGCACAGGGGAATAGAGATGCCAAGAAGAAAAAGTAGTTATTTTATAAGTAGTGATGCGCTGAGGCTGATTGTAAGGGCATTCTGGAGATTTTTCCCTTGACGCAGTGATCCGTTATAAACTAGACGGATCATAAAATTCATAAATAACACAGGCAGACAGGAAGGAAATCTGTAGCACTATTCCTCCACTGTGGCACACCTTATACCGACTGTATCTCTGTTTACTTTCACTAGTTGGTCATTTTCCTTTTTACTTTTTTTCTTCACCAGATTGGAGCCGGGTTTGGAGGTCCTGCAGTTATGCCGTCCTCCCTGAATGCCCCAGTAGGGGGTGGTCTCGGGGACCTCTTTGACCTGGGTAGTGGAGTAGGAATGCCCACTGGATCCTATGTTTTACCCAAAACTGTAAGTATGGTTTGCACACAGGGAATTTACTCAGTGTATTTGTAAAGGAAATACCAACATCCAACTCATTAAGAATCAGAATGTTCTCCGAAGATGTTGTACAAGCATATAGCTCCCATATTCCTCTCTCAGATCTCCTACCTCAGCTCTGGTTCTGTTTTAGCGGCATGTTCTTTAGTTGAGAGGATTCTGTTACAGGGTGCGCAGAGCGTGGGATGGGCTTTGTTCTGTAAATTTCCATTATCTAATTGGCTGTGATACTGTTATTGCAGTGAGAAACAAGACTGGCAATATTATATGACATATACTTTATGCTGTTGCGGGCATATCTTATTACACCACCCACTATATATCGCGGGTGTCGGGATCCAATATAAATCTGCTATATATCGAGGGCTGCGATATAGCGAGAGACCCATAGAAAAACAAATAGGCTAACAAATAATGTACAACCACTCCCTCGTTTTATCGGGGGCATCAGGGTCCAGTATAAATCCTCTACACAACCTGCTTTTTCTCATTTTTTGTATAAAAAGCAGCACACCGTTTTAATTCATACAGCGGAGGGTAATTGCTTCTCATCAACTTAAGTCTTTATCACCTTTCTCAAATGCACAAACCCGCTGCATTGAAATAATCCATTCCCTACATAGAGGCTTGTTGTTAAGGAGCTGACGACACTGCCCTGTGACTTTTGCTAGTGCATTGCTGCTGCCACACGTGAACACCTTGTTGGCTAAAATAAAAAACGCTTCAGTAAGTAGGTTTTTAATTTGCTTTGTGTTATTATGCAATACGGGTGTGTATAATATCAGTACGATATTAATGCTTTGTTTTTAATTGTTTTGTATGTTGTTGTGATGTGCAGTACGAAATATAACGAACTGTAATTCTAAGTGCCTGTGTATATTGCAGCTAAGGCATACGCAGTTAGACAGTGAAAATGGGGAGCCAGCTCCAGGACCGCGATATATCAGAATCCACAGTATAGCGAGGGGCGATATAACGAGGGGTGGGTGTATATGCTGTTTTTAAATTATTCATGAGACGAACACAGGATTTTCACGTTTGGATATTTGCTCATAATTTAAATGTTCGTTTGGATATTCGTTTGTTTTTCAAAAAGTAATACAAGACATTATGTTGCTCAGAACGCTTGCAGAGACAGCATAGCAGCAGGGCAGAGGGCATGGCCGTGCTCCTTGGTGTGTGCCATTATTTTTCAGCAATCAAGACTTTACAATATGTACATGTTAAAATAGAAAAATATCCCAGGAGTAAAGAATAAGTTGTGTAGTACTTACTTTACTCCAGTGAATTAAGTACAAAACAAAGGGCGCCAAATAGCAGCTCAAGTTGAAGATTGTTTTGTTATTCCCGAAAAAAATAATACATAAAGTTGACACCGCATTTTACTTTATTTTCTTTTTTCAAACAGCTGTGGAAATGGCATTGCAAAGTGAATGGGGAGGGAACACCGTTTTGGTGCTCGTTTATTACACGTTATTCCATATAACAGAAAGTCGCAACAAAAAATGTATACTGTATACAATTTATATAAAAATCACTACACAACATTTTCAGGAAGTTGGGTGCTGTTTAAGCGAGGCATTTCAAAATGACTTGCTTGCCTTTTTTCTGTCCCACGAGATTCTGACTAAAGCAGCACTTTTTTGACCCAGATGGCTTTCCATAGAGATCACTTTGCATGCGCGCACGTAATCTTTTTTGTACTTTTTGCTGTCTAAAACTTTTAAATAGAGGCTTGAGCTGCTGTGTTGATCCTGTATTTTTTTTCTGTATATATTCATCTTGCATATCGCACAAAGCCCTTTTTCATGTGCCAATTTTTTTAAACTGTTGCGCAAATTCTGGTCAGACGGTAAATAAGCGTAAGGTATGTTTTTATCATTTGTAATGAATTCGAGTGACTGCTCTTAAACTTGTTCTTTGTTCCATAGAAGTCAATAATCGAGGCAGCTTGAAGAAACGGTTTGAAGCAGCCACAAATGTTCAGTCCTTTGAGAGACTGGTTAATTCAGGTTTCGTTGTATTACAGGCATCTTACTAGGTTTAGCAGGTGTGATGTGATGGGCTGGTACAGTAGGTTGATCAGGTGTTCTATGTGTCCTTCAGGTGTGGTTGCCTGCCATGAAAGCCAAAGGTCTTGAGATCTCTGGAACCTTTGCCCGCCGGATGGGCACCATCCAGATGGATGTGACCTTCACTAACAAGGCCATGCAGATCATGACAGACTTCGCTATCCAGTTCAACAGAAACAGGTGAGGGGGAGGGCAGTGTGCACCATCATCTGAACCCAGCTGAGCCTTCTGCCTCCCAGAGTTGTCTGTCTCTAATGATGACACTTCTAGCATCTGATTTGGTTGTGATGCTAACATTTCACCCTCTGAGAAGTTGCCTGAAGAGACTGTAGTTCAGGGCTACTCGACCCTGGTCCTGGAGGGCTGCTGTTACTCCTGGTTTTTGTTCCAACTGTACCCTAAATTACTTAATTGGACCAGTTAAGTGCTTATTTGCAGCTTAATTGTACATTAACCATTGCAGAATAATTTGCGTGCTGTTTATTAGAAACCTGAAGCTGTGCAAAGAAATTCTATTTGTAAAAAAAAAAAAAAAAAAAAAAAAAAACATTTCCCAAGAGTAATTGAGTAGAACTGGTTCTAAGGACCTGAAGTTCAGTTGAGAAATACTGAGCTTGATATGGAGAAACAACTAACTTCCCTTTTTCCATTATGATTAGTTCAGACTGAATACACTGACAAGCAGTCATTGGGGTCAAAATTAATTATGTAAAACAGGGTCAACGTTTAAGCATATAAATACAGTCTCCCAAACTGTTGAAATATTGGTTTTTCAGATGACAATTCTTTTGATTTGATTCCAACAGTTTTAGATTTTGGATCCTTTGAATCGATCTCTCTTTGCCCAACTGCATGATTCTGAAAGTGATGTGTACTTCTTCACACTTGTTTGTAATTCCCTGTGTGATGCGTTGAGGGATAGAGGAAGTGTTGACTTGTTTTTGTCTTCTTTTCCACACCCAGTTTTGGACTGTCTCCAGCAGCTCCCCTTCAACTTGCCACACCCCTGAGCCCCAACCAGACCATCGAGGTGTCCCTGCCTCTCAGCACTGTGGGACCCGTCATGAAGATGGACCCACTGAACAACCTTCAGGTGAGTTACTGTGATTCTGGACAGCTTCCAGGTGCCATGCCTCACCTAATGGAGCTTTAATGAAATTGTATTATTACTGTGTGGCTGTGTGATTGAGAAGCAGAATTAGAATAGGATTGTGAACATCAGAAATATGTCTATGAGAGATTTGAGTCAGGGTGGTATGTACCCTGCACAAAGACCCAAAGGACGTGGCAGGCAGCATACTGGAGACAAAAATACAAATCTTTGAAGGAGGGTGGTAATCACCATCCATTTTAGTGGCTGCTTCAGAGGGAAGGCAATATGAACTGGTGATGTATGGTATTTCTGACAGCTGATGATGGATTAGCAATTGTAAAAAAAAAAAAAAAACACCAAGCTGAGTAATATCTCCCTGAGGCTCAGGCTTCGAAGGCAGATGAATGCAGGCCAAGCTGCAGTTGTCAGCGAAGGACTGTTGGGGCACAGAGAGAAGGGTGGTTAGGATTCCAGCAGGTGTCTCCATTTTGGCTGCTTCTTTCCTATTTCTCCCAATGGTTTCCTTCAATTACAGTAGAACCAGTCATCTGATTTAATTAGTTCCAGGGGTCCGCTGGATATGTACAAATTTCGTATCACAGAGGGAGTCATTGTGCTAAAGTGTAGTTGCTTTATTAACGTGGGCTTTATAAATTAACAATGTCAGGTATATCATTGTGTCTAAAAAACCAAAAACAGTTCTTCCAGTGCTTTCGCAGTCTATGCCATCTTGTTTCAGCTTTTTAACGGTACAGTAATTATATGAATCTCTTGTTTTATTTTATGTAACATGGTTAAACTGGGCAAACCCCAAGCCATTGGTACACCAAGGAGCGACATAGCATATAACTGGTTTTAATCTTCCCTAGTTTAAACTCCAGGTCCCCACTAACAGCTGGGTTGCCTTTATGGACCGAACCTGGCAAGTTTGGCAAAAAAGCCCAGTGATGTAACCACTGAGCTACTTGGGTCTGTATTTCCATTATCTTACTGTAAAATGTGATCTAGTAAGTTTCCCAGTAATATACCAAACATTTAAACTGCTTTTTAAAGCGGTGGATTTCCACTGGCTTTTTTCCTGTAGAGAGAAGTGTGCTGTCTCACTGGAGCCTATTATTATCCACCCACCTTGCTGTGCTTGCTTGCTCTGTTTGACTTGCAAATTTACATAAACAGTAACAGACAAAATTCCAGATACAAAGATTGAGACAATTAGAGGCGATGCCCGTCAGTGCACTACAACACTGACATATCTCGTGACACAAACATACCCAAACAGAGTATGCCTTCATGTCTTTAAACCTGTTTTACTCTGCGGCGGGGGGGGGGGGACACGTGTGAAAATAAATTGGACCTGACGTGCCTGACAAGCACTGAATAAATGGACTGCAAAGGTTAAAGTTCCCACTTAGTAATAATTGCAACTTTTCTTTGCCAACAGGTTGCGGTGAAGAACAATATTGATGTGTTCTACTTCAGCAGCCTCTATCCCATTAACATCCTGTTTGTAGAAGATGGCAAGATGGGTGAGTAACCCCGTCACATCACACTAACGGGTTAGGCATATGGTTCTGGGATGGATAGTGGTTCAGTCTTTCATATTTGCCTTATTGGTCAGGGCTGTTTCTAATTGATTCCTTGCGCTAGTGAGTTAGAGAATGTGATGTACAATACTGTACTGCACCACTGAATCCTAAAACAATAAGTAAGATCTGCTACTGGAGATCTGTTAATAGTATTCATAATAGTCAGTACATGTATTAAAAAGTAAAATGGGTGAGAGAGGGGAGTATTATCTGGTATGCCATCTTGTATAACCATTTCCTCCAGTACAGTGCTGCACAGTTGTTGCTATCTTGAGTGCAATGTATCGGTTCCCTGTCTGTCTGCCTTTCTCATGCATTCCTGCCCTTTTGTCTTTCTCTATAGAACGGCAGGTATTTCTGGCCACCTGGAAAGACATTCCCAGTGATAATGAAGCACAATTCCAAATCAAGGACTGCCACCTAAACTCAGGTAAGATGGTATTCTAAAAGTCTTGCTGTCTCCCGATTGAAGAATAGCCAAATTGTTGTAGTGCTCTTTTTATTCTACAAAGCCGATGTGTTTTAGTAAATCCATCGATGTTGCAATCTTAAAGGCTTCAATCTCAAACGGCTTGAGATACAAACGTCATATTTTTATTAGGGATATCAATTAGTCTCAGTTAACTTCTGCGATTTAACACGTACATTTTTAGGGAGATTAACTTTTTTAACACATGTAAATCGCACTCTTATCTTGTCCATTTTAGCATACTGTAATTCATTTCCTGCGGCACCATTTCAATACACTCGAGTGCATGCCAGGACTGAATGAATGTCGTCATCGTTTGAGTATAAAATTAGTCATGGATTATGCATTATGTAGCAGAGCTCGTAATGTAAAGGACTTGTGAAGGTTTTTTTTTTTTTTTTTTTTTTTTTTTAAACTTTCTGATGGTTCATTAGATTGAAAGAGGGTTACTTGTATCTACAATCAAAGTGAGTTCCAGTGTCAGTCACAGAAGTGCATCTAGTCTCCTGTGCCGCCTGCATGCTAAACATGCTTTCATGTCTCAAAATACACTTTCTATTAGTCCTGCTACAGACAACAATACAACAGCAAATGAAACACGTCATTTTCGACAGCGTCGCAGGATCAGGATTCAGGATTGATGCAAACGCATGAATCAAGCCAAGTACGATACTATAACCAGTGCTGTTGCAATGTTGATAGCTTCCGACTGCAGCCCCATTAACATTGTATCTTTGCTTTGTTTCAGTAATGGCATTTATTTTTAGGCAGTATTATTTACATTTATGGAGGATGTAACCGTTACTCAGTGAATGTTTTGTTTTATTAAGGCAATTTTCAAGTTGTTAATAAAAGAGAATTTTAAATGATTGTTATTCAAACGGCAATGAAAAACATCAGTTTATGAGTACAGGAAACTGATAATTATAAATGCAGTAAGGTCAGTAATTTGTGGTTTAGCAGTTGGTTCAAACAACTTAACAACAAATGCTGGATTGTAAGTAAATATAAAACTATACAGAGAATCCAGAAATAGGAAAGCAGGGATGATGATGTTAATTGCTTGACAGCCCTAATTTTCATATTTGTTAAATTTGTCGGCTGAGCTTGACGTCAGTAATGTAACTGTAACTTTCATGCATACATATGCACAAGACCTTATGCATTTGGACAATTTTGATTAGGATTATATTGTGCAAAAAAAAAAAATTATACAGTGCTCCCTTGCTATAACGCGGGTCTCTGGGGACACACAATAAGAGCGTTATAAACGGGGGAGGGGGTGGGGGGTGCCGCAGGACTCATAACACATCTGATTGTATGGACATGGGTGTTGAATTTGGTGCTTTTTTCAGCACCTTATATGAGAAACTGCAATATACTGTAGCAGTTCCCCGTATTAGGAATGGGAGCGATGATGGAGCTGTAAAGAGAAGCCCTACATCCTTCCACAGAGCAGATTAATTTACTGTAAAAGTGAAGTGGCTCACGACACCGCTGACTGAAACCTTCAACCACTATCTAAAAGGCAGGTGCACTCTCCCCTGCACTGCTCTTTAGAAATGCCTGCCATATGCTGATAAAAGCTGTCGGCTCTCCACTGTGTCTTTCTGCTGTGCTGCTTGAATGCCTGAAGAATTGACTCTGGACTGCTCAACCCCTAGCCCAAGCCCTGCTGTCAGCACAGTAATGTACGAGAGAATAGCAGCCATCCTTTTCTCTCTCCCGAGAGGATTATCAATTGCTGTCTGATATAGAACTAATCTGCCCTCTAGCCCTCGCCCAGGGCTATTCTTATTCTGAACCAGGCTGCAGCGAGAGCAAGTGCTTAGAATGCCAAGCAGGTTTTGAATTATAGGTTTAATACTATTTCTTTGCTGTGCTACTGGACATGCATTTTTAAAGAGGTTGCATTTTTTGGTTATTCATTTAGAACAAGGCAGTACATCAAGCCATTGTAATTTCATACATCTTGACGTCCTGTCTGGCTGTGTAGCGCCACTATTCCTGAAATAAAGCCACTTACCTGGTCCCTTTTTTTTTTTTTTTTTTTTTTTTTTTTTTTTTATGGTTTTGCAACAGATTTCTCAGTGACAATCTGGCAGTGTGTATATCTCAACTATATTGCATTTTTAATTTATATGAGAAAAGGTATAGTATAAACCGGTTAACCTGTTTTGAAATTATTCAGACAGGTCTGTTGTGAAATACTTTTCACAATCGTATTGCAGCACTGATGTTGGCTTAGCTTTTTATTTTTTATTATTTGTTGTTTGTTTTTTTTATTATTTGTGCGATAAGCATTCTTTAACACAGGATTTGCATTGGGATTACAACTGATAAGGAAATGTATAACTGGAATTGAATGCATTTTGACCTATGGAACAATGATAGCACTATGTAACACAATTTTTGTTCCTGGGTAGTAAGTGTTATTTCCTAATTGCTTATGCCTCAAAAGTATAGAAAATGGCTATTATTTCCCACAAACTTTGCTTTTGTGACCAGGACAGTGATATTTCAAAATATCACTATTTCCAATGGGAAAACGGGCAAATGTGTGTCTTTTCGTTCACATAAAGTCAGAAAAAAACAACATATGAATCCAAATTAACATGTATTTATACTAAAGTAATGCAAAAATGACTACAAAAGATTTAGAAGTGAGTAGTTTTTCGAGATTTACAATTATACTGTATTTTCTAAAAATAGTTAAATTACAACAAATTGTATATGTAATCATTTGGCCAACTGAAAGATGTGAAAAACAAACAAAAAAGAATGATTATTTTGTGTTTTTGATGTGAATTCATAAGGGGTTGGGAGAGGATGAGAGATGTGAGGGAGATTTGAGGGGCTAAACATTGTATGTTCTGTATTCCCAGATGCTGTGAGCAACAAGCTCCAAAGTAATAATATCTTTACTATTGCCAAGAGGAATGTGGAGGGACAGGACATGCTTTACCAGTCCATGAAGCTGACCAATGGCATCTGGATCCTGGCTGAACTGCGCATCCAGCCAGGCAGCCCCAACTTCACTGTGAGTCCCCAGCTTTACTTCCTGCTGATCAATAACATACCGTTCATCTTTATTAGGATAGTCAGCACAACGCCCCACCCACTGAAACAACAAGGCTCTTTAGATGTTTTCACATTTTCTTGTTCTAGATCTTCTAACAGTAGCAAAGGGTTTTGAAACCCATGCTAGTCACCTAAAGCCGTGGCCAACTGGGATTGCCACCGGAATAGTACATGAGCAAATCGATACTCAGATTTTCTGAGTAATTCCCTTATCAAGGTGTCTTTTTTTTTTTTTTTGTTGGCAGGTATTAAATTAAAGCTAAGCTTTTTTTTTTTAAACTGCCTTTCCCCTCACCTTTACAATTGAGTGCCAGTCAATGGCAATAAACTTCCTCACTGAGTGATTTTTAAAATCAGCTTGGAAGCGTATGTTCCTCTCATCCATGGGACTGACATTTTGACTTAAATATCAAATCCGAAAACGATTTAAGACAGTTAAAGGGAATTAGGCTGAAAATCTGAGAGTCTGCACAGCCCTACCACTGAGAATACAAAGAAACGGGCCACAATAAATTGTGACATGCCACCAAGACCCTTACTTGGAGCATCACAGATAAGATGCCACTGGATGGTACAAAACCTTATTATCCCAAATAATGCAATGTATACCATGTTCTTCTCGCATTACTTGGTCCTTAACTGATTGCCAGACCTGTGTTAGGATGGCAGCGGGGTTGTTAGTGACGTGATTGTTTCTAGACATGAATGTCTTGGGTGCTTAATTGCTTCATGTATGGAATTAACTAATGAGCCAATTATTAATTAAGAGGAGCTTAAATGACTGTCATTCTTGTGCAGTAGATTAATGCACGCTGTTGGAGCTAATGGGGGGGGGGGGGTCTCAGAAAGGTTTCAGGGAGTCGTGAAATAATTACAAGCTGATCTACTCTTCGTACTAGCTAGTATAGCATCAATCAAATAAATTATATTTTATATAGAAAGTAGACATTTCATTTTTAATCTGTGCTAATATGTTAAACAAGCCCTGTGTCTCTTTGCTTTGTTGTTCACGTGAATGTGTTTAAAATCTGATTTTTTTTTTTAGATATAATTTATTGGTAAATTGCTTTTTATTGGGGTGTTGTGCCAGGCTCAATTCATTTCAGAGTGGCATCCCAACAACAAAGTTCGAGAACCATTGCTCCTAGGACATGTCTTTGCTGTTTACACAATAATTCAGTATGTTGCCCTGTTATTTCTGCAATGAAATGCCACTGATTTTGTTCCAATAATTTGTCACATGTTTTTTATTTATTTTTGTTTTGTTGCATGCCTCCGCTGATGGTATTTACATAATGTTGCAGGATTTGGGGGTCAAGTTTTTTTTAACTGTATTTCAATTATAGCGCTCCTAATTGCGCACTGCTTTTCTCTGCAATTCTCTCTTATTGACAGACAGTTTATCTTAACTTTGTCTTTCTGGTGCTTCTTTGTTCCCTTGTGGTTGTGCTGTGTTCCAACTCTACAGTGTTTGCGCACTCATGTCATATGAGCTTGGAATACAACTGGTGCCATACCAATAGCAACTGTGTGATAGAACAGATACGTTTTTGGGATGAGATTTCATAATCTCACCAGACTGAGGGAGTAAACTGTGATGGAAATATATTTGCTGTACCATGGTTAACAGGATATGCCACCAGGGGGAGCTTTTTATCCCATTGCTTAGTCAGTATGACCACTGTGCATGTCTGCTTGATGAAGCATCTCAGGGTTTAGGGTTACAATGTTGTCAGTGGGCAGTTCCCATCTCCCTCTTCTCCTGGGAATGGTTTTCTCGTACAATAAGTGGTTGCATTGGACGAGAAACTTTTGTTTTTTTTATATATCGCATATTGCAATTCATGTCTTTTTCAAATTATGGCAGGAGGCTTGGGCATCTAATATTATTGCTACATCTAATGTCATGACTTTAACCTGTCTAACTGAAGCACAATGGTTCAGTTCGCCAGAGCGAATGGGATTTAACATACCAATCCTCCCTTGTGTAGTACTCTGCCTTAGGACAGATCTTTGCAATAGTTGCTGATCCCGGTCCCCATGGTAACAGCTTGGCCTATCACACAGTTTTGCCTCCCACCTGGAATGTTTGATTAACTTTGCTTTTAAATGTCAGCACAAGCATTGTGTTCCAATCACCTTGCAGTTACACAGAGGCTGATCAGAATAGAATCAATGCTACCATGCAAATCAAGAAGAGAGCTCATCCTCCCACCTCCCCATGCAATATTCCCCTCCATCTCACCCACCGAGTACACACTGGGACAGCAGCCTTCACTCTGGTGTTTCAGTACGAGATGATTTGTCACCTAAAGGCACTAAAACATTTTCTCAATATGCACCACACTTTCTCAATCCTTTTAGAGGACACTCTACAAGAATAGATTGAGTGTTAAATTAGTTATAAGTTAAGACATAGTGACTGTGCACTGAAGGTGCTGGAAGGTGTCAGGAGGGATGTTAATCAACCAGTCATTATTATTTAGCAGAAAGGTAGGCAGAGGGTTGTGATTATGAAAGTTCATCCCACACATTGGCACAATTCTGGCACAATGGATATATATCCGCAGGACAGTCAGGTAAACGCCAGCATCCTTACTCTTTGCACTTGACCTTCATTTAGGGGTGATCTTAACCACTCGAGAGATCGGACATAATGAACAGGGGCACTTCAGATTCATTATAGGAGTTTGGTGTTTCTAAAAAGCTGTGATTGCTGTTTGGTTTGGAAAAATTCTTTGGTTTTGATGAAGTGTACTTCCTGAAGTACAGAAAGTACAAAGACTGACTGTGAACCTAAACTGTTGACTCAGATTACAGAGACTTTTCTAGTGATAGATGGAGCCTTCCAGCAGTTGTGGTTCACTGTTTTAATGGTAAAAATCTCACATATAAATGTACAAATAATTTTATTCCTAAGAGCTTTGCCAAGATAGCAAAACATTGAGATACCCAGCCCACTTGATTCTATCCTCTGCAGATAAAATGCAAGATGTTATCCTTTAAATAATAATAATAATAATAATAATAATGATGATAATAATAAGGATGATTCAAAACTACTTTAGGACCACACGTATAAATTACATCTATGGGTCTTGGCGTGATGTATAGGGGAAAAAAATGAGTAGTTTCCTGTGTTTCCATCTTTTGAATTATATTCTGCTACTAACCGAACAACAGATCCTCTCTCCACTCCAATGCAATTTCATAGCTCTTTAGCTGCTATATTTCCAAATATAAAGCAAAACCAAAATAAGCTAACAAAAACATGCATTTTGACATTTCAGGTACTGTGTTAAGATTTGCATTTTAATTACCTACTTTCGTTTTTGTTCGTTGTGCATGCAAATTGCTATTTGCTATAGAAATCTAACTGAATCTGAATGGGCATCATTCTCATTTTCTGTCACTATGACTGTATGTTTATATGTGTGTGGTTTTGATTTCCAGTCTTCCAATCACAAAGTTAATGATATACATTAGTGAAGTCTGAAAGTATATAAAAACCAAATGTGATTTATGTCAGCCTTTATGTGAAAAGATTTAAACTATTACACTTTTGCAGAAATGGCATGCATGTGTTAGTTGTTTACTACTTTAATAAGACAAGCTTTTGAAAACCACATACTATACAAACCTTCCTTTGTTTCCAAGTTGGATGGTGGTTGTGTGTTTCACACTATATTTTAATGCAGGTTTGGAATGGATAGCAAACCCTTTGTGTTCTTCTACTTAAAATGTGCATTCAAATAAACAGGAAAAAGCAATTACATTTGGAAGTCTAGTTTACAGTGTAAAATGATTAGACTGCACCCCACAGTTCTGATTGTATGCAGTGCAGATTATAATCAATGTAAAACCTGTTTGACTTTCCAACAGCTCTGCAGATTTAATTCTAAAGATAACATGTAGCAGATTGATTAGAGTACCATCTGAGCTGATTCTCAAATAAGGAATCGGTTGTGTTGGGTGTTTTTTAATTTTTTTAAGATGTGCTTCTCTCATTTTCTAAGCCCATACTCACCAGTAACATTTAATGCAGACCCATCCTCTCTGTTTATCTCTCTCCCGACTTCCCTCTCTTCTCACTTAAACTAATAATTCCCCCTCTCCCTGCAGCTCTCCCTGAAATGCCGAGCCCCTGAGATCGCCCAGTTTGTGTTGCAGTCCTACGAGGCAATGCTGAAAAACTGAGCCAGCACTGCAGAACAGCTCAGAGAGGGGCTGTGAGGAGGGGCTGGGGGTTCATCTGGGAGACCCTGCACGCAACATCCCCGCCCAGGACCCCTTCTCATTCACCACCACAGCAACCCTTCTGGGGCAGGACGGGGCACCAATACAGATTACAATA
Source organism: Polyodon spathula (assembly GCF_017654505.1). Taxonomy (NCBI): domain Eukaryota; kingdom Metazoa; phylum Chordata; class Actinopteri; order Acipenseriformes; family Polyodontidae; genus Polyodon; species Polyodon spathula. The sequence continues at coordinate 16,421,070 of NC_054558.1, read as the reverse complement.
CAACGTGAAGCATTTCCTGAATTTCCACACGTAATAAAATGTAATAAACCTTTGTTAGGGTGAACAACGCCTGAACTCTGCAGCCACACCCCATATTGTGTTAAGAAACAGTAAAAACCAATGACCAGACCTCTTTTACTATACACAGTTTCTTAGCAGTTCATTGCACGTCCACTGCTGGAAGTTTAAAGTAACTGGTTTACTTGTGGGTGGGTAAGTGAGGTATTCATAGCCAGTAGAATTGCCAGTTATACAGGTAAACATGCCAGTTGAAAGCTTGGAATCCTGTTTCCAGATAGTGGTGGGGGTACACAAATGTTATTATTGTAACCTTAAGAATCATCATACACTCTGAATGAGCTGCAGGTGTATTAAAACATAAGCTTCAGCAAGAAATTGGTGTGCTGCAGTAGCTTTTATCCATTTTATGAACATCTCTGATGTTCCCTTCCCAGGAGCAATCATTACCCTTGGCTCTTGATACGCTACCCTACTTGTTGCATGTCTCATCAGGCAGAGTTGAAGATCTTCGTGAATCTATTCTATTTGCATTGATCTGCAGGCCCCTAGTGTTATTGTTGGAGGTGTGCTGTCTTCTGGACCATTTAAGTGGAGATGCAGTGTTCCTTTTTAATTCCCTTGAAAGCATTGAATCCAGAACCCACAAGCCTTGGATAATACTATTTGAACTGTTGCCTTCCCAATCACCTGATATGCAGAACCTGTATTAGAAAGCAACATGTATTTTTGTTTCTAAATTGGAAGTTCTTTCTCAAACAGTGTTTGAAGGATGAGAGCATGGTTAGTTTCTTTGCATTTGGATCTAGTGGTTTTTACACAGGCTGCCTCTTCTCCAGATATATGATGTTCTTCTATAGTACTGTAGTTACTAACTATTGCTTTATCCAAATACTTCCACACTACACACCAACCCTCGAACCACTAAGTTACATATACCTTGTTGGCTCACTCATGTTTAACAAGTTTTCCATCTTAAGTTGCACACTGCCCAGCAATTGTTGACAAGCTTGTTTATTTCACTGGTCTGAAAGGGAATGCTGCATCTTTACTAATTGAAACACTAATCATTTGGGGCTGCTGACCCCCCCCCCCCCCCCCCCCCCCCGTGTGTGTATGGGTGAGTGCAGTGGACTGTGTTTAGTATTTTCCTTTAAAGCATTCCAATTCTTTTCAGTGGGTTTTTGTATTATAAGTGTGTTGTAACTTTATCACTGGGGCTGAATAGAAGAGGCTTGGAGCTGCTGTCTCTAAATTAAGGTGCATAGCAATCGATTGTTCAAAAGGGCTATTGAATCTTGTCACTTATTCATAGACCCTCATGCAGGTAAATCAGCATTCGTATTCACCAGCAATCTCGGAAATCTGATAGTTGAGTTACATGCATCCCTCTTTCCAACATGTATTTGAGCTTCTTCTAAATAAATACATATTTGTTTATTTATAGATCATAGTGCCAGCATTTTAAAATAAATTGGGTACCAATCCAAATAAAAAAGCTGCATTCAGTGCCCTGTTCTAGACATGGAGCTTCGAAGACCAGTGCAGAACATTCAAAAGGGCCTCCTGAGAGCTCATGGCTGCATATATCTGCTCCAAGCCCCCCTGTGACAATGCCCAAACCAGGACTTGTGTTAACCATTACTCCTGTACTTTAGTGTATGTGAGCTGATGCTGTGGATGACCATGTTTAGGTGCAGATCTTACTGCAGCAAAACCTTCTATATAAATAAATATGAAAAAAGTGACATGAGTGACTGGTTACTGTGAGTAAAGAAAAACCGTATATTCACAAGAGCAATGTGTCAGTGTTTATTTCAGTGCTGGGGTGTTGCCTGCAGTGCATTGGAATGGTTATAAGAAATTAGACACATGTTTTGTCTTATGTTTTTATCAGTGTTTGCATGGCTTAACACAGCAGAAACCAGTCTTGTTCAAGTGTAATTAGACAATGTTGGATTTAGACAGAAGAGGTTTAGAAGGAGCTGTAGTTGCCAAATATATAAAACTAATTGAAAATTTAAATCAGAAAAGCCTGGTGTTTATTTTAATGATCTAAACATATCTTAATAATTGCATCTTAAAACTAGTAACACAACACTTGTATTTAGTAATGTAAAATGGGAGGTCAATAAATAACCCTTGAGGGGAAAAGGGCAATGTAGCAGAACAGTTACATCGACAAAGCAGTCGGTCTTGGGTATTTCATCTTTTAAATGACTTATTTCCATATAAGAAATGATTTAGTCATAGTGGGGTTTGCTGTTTGCAAAGTTAACGTTCTTAAGACCCATCACTGTTTAATCTGTTAAAATAGTCCCAAATGACTGACTGTAAACCTTGCAAAGTGGTAAAGATGACATGATTTATATTCAATTTTTCATACACCTAAGTTTGTGACTAATCTTCATAATGATCTTGCACTATTGGCATTCAGAAGGATTGAGGTGATAGCTTGTGGGCTACAGACTTGGCCACAGTTGAATAGTTTCTGCACATGGTACCTATAAATCAATTTCACTTGACAAGGGAAGTGTAATCAATTGATTTGAGCCCTTTTGAATAGTGGAATGCCTGACTCATATTTTCCTATGGTATGAAGTAGAATACATACTTCACACAATACTAATTACATTTTTAAGTACCTTGCTGCCTGAATTGGCTGCGTTTATGTATGCCAATCATAAAGGCTGTAAAAGTGCAGGACCTTATGTAGCACAGGATTAAGAAGGCTTTCTGAGTTGTTCCTTAATTTTTGTTTATCCTCCCTCCTTGTTATGCCTGAATGTCCTGTTCTGTGTGTCATTGCTTTGCACATCTGATGTGTTTTAAAATAGTTTTTCTATAAATGTTTAAGCTCATGTTTACTATATGAACAGGTACTGACTGAGACACAAATAACAATGGTTGGTTGACCAAGCTGCTTACCTGGTAAAGGCACGGCCACGTGGTGTGCATGGTGAGTCATTCAGTCCGCACTGGTGCTCCTATTGGGGAGAAAAAGGCACCTCACAACGCTGCAATGCACCCTACTGGCCAGGTGCCTGGTAAGCTTTAGCAGATCCCTGCAGGACTGGTAATTGGATTAGGGGTCACTCGCTGACTTTCAGGTCCCCCGAGCAGAGTAGCTGCAGTTAGGGTACAGGTGAGGGCAATCAATGGCTTCAACAAAGTCAAAGCTCCCCTTAAGTGAACTTAACTCCAACACTATCAACTTGACAACTTTGCTAAATTTACAAAGAAGGGGTATATTTAAATTAGATATGGTATCTACTCCCTGGTAGCTCATCAAACAAAGTGGCTTAACTTCCCTGTACTTCCTGAGTTCAGGAGACGCTCTTCAGTATTTGCCAGAGTGTCTTTATATTAGTAAGCTACAGCCCTGTCCAAAACACACAGAAACGTCACCCAAAGTAGCAGATCACTCGATAGCACTTCTATAAAAACACTGGCTGATCTACCCAATGTAACAGATATCTAGGGCAGGCATCTAGAATCGAAGAACAGCTCCTGAGCTCACAGTCCAAGCACCTTAATATAGATTCCATTACATTCCATTTTGCTTGGTGTTTAAAAGTGCATTTTCATTCTCTGTATTGATTCTCATTTCTGCAGTTTTGAAGGAAACACATTTTACAGCAAACGGTTTTAAAACAAGTACGCAAATATATGGCTCGTTTATATATATATATATATATATATATATATATATCTATATATATATATATATATATATATATATATATATATATATATAATGGTAACATACTAACTTAAAGAAAGCTCTCTTTGTCATCATCTTACTGGCCTGTTTCAGTTCCTGCGTAATGTTTTGATTAGATATCTGTCCTACTAAGAGTAGTTTGCTGCCATCTTTTGGTAAAAAAATGGTACTGCAGGTGAGAGTTGATACTGTATCTGAACACAGCTGGATTTATCTGATTGCAATATGCTGTACCGCATCATTTAAATGGGCCAAAGAAATAGAAAACAAAATGTTGCAAATGAATAAATCCAGGGGTAGTTTAAGAGGTCCTGCTGTACATTCATCTTGGTTGTTTCTAGCTGGTTTTGTAACATTTGTGCAAATTTAGCACAATAGTGAATGTAGCCCTGCAACCACAGCCTCTTATAATGTATTTATAAAGCATTACTATTATTAGAGTTGGTAGTACACATTTACGTCAGTTGCAGAGTACTGGTGGTTTACTTCACTACAAGCAGACTAACTTCAGGAATAGAGAACTCCAACGAACTCCAATGAACTGGCGCAGGCAGTCTCTGTGGCGCAGTGGTAAGCGCGTTGGACTTCCAGTCAAGCACCAAGGTGTGATTCAAAGGTTGTGGGTTTGAGTCCCACCACTCAGTATTTTAGGCTAGCTGTAGGACTCTTAAACATTATATGTTTAAATCCATAGCCTGCACATCATTTTAGGAGGCTGTGTGGACCAGTGGTTAAAGAAACAGGCTTGTAATCAGGAGGTTCCCAGTTCCAATCCCAGCTCAGCCACTGACTCATTGTGTGACCCTGACCAAGTTTCTTAACCCACTTGTGCTCTGTCTTTCAGCTGAGACGTTGTTGTTGTAAGTGACTCTGTAACTGATGCATAGTTCACACACCCTTAGTCTTGTATCTTGTAAAGCATATTGTGATGGTGGTCCACTATGAAAGGCACTATATAAAGATTATTATTAAAGTTAGTACCTATTGCAACATACTAATCAGAAGATCCAGTTAATTAGTTTAGCTGATCTGATCAAGTAGAAGAAGCTTGATGGATCACAGGAATTAATCCACAGGCCATAGAAAATAGAAACCAGAATTGTAGACAATGTGTAGAATCCTTTTCTGTGTGTTGTACTACAAATACAGCAGTGTGCAAATTTATTCAAACACCCCATTGCTTCTGTAGTTTACTGGACCATGCTTGACAAAAGTACCACCTGTACAAAAGAAAATCTGTGGATACAACTTCAAGAAAAAATGTAATCAAATTACACCAGAGATTTTGAGAAAATACATACACTGTAGATGCCAAGCTGTTATTGATGCCTTATCAGGGGGCCTTACTGAATATTAACATTAGAGACACTTTCAGACCTAACTTTAGTTTTGAATTAGTTTCACGTAAGATGAGTTTGCAAAAATTAAAAATGAATTTCTGTAGTAAGTTTTAAGACATTTGTGTGTGCAAAGCTCAATAAATGACAAATCTTGAGGTGTTCTATTACATTTCCACACTGCTGTATAATGAGTCTACATTATTTCCTTCCTTTTTATAAAGTTAATCTATACAACTTTCATAGTATTGCTTTTTAACATGGGCAGGACTTTAATATTATCTGTCATTTCAATTGTGAGTGGAATCTGCCATTTTACACAATGCGTATGCTGTAAATGAATGTACATACGGTATGTTTATGAGTCAGAGCCTGTTTGATAAAGGTTGTTTGGTTTCATACTATCAATATTGTAAGTTTATTTGTGTGGTTATTTTAATATGAAAAAAAAAAAAAAATCCCATCCAGACTACAGTTAATAATCTCCAAACATTTGTATGAATATTGAAATAAAACATACAAACAGATCAGATGCATTTTAATGTAAAATCGCCAGTTTGTATTAGGTTTAAAACCCTTATTGAAAGTATGCATTGTATACAAGTATACATATTATATCATGGCTGATGTATTACAGTTATAAGAAGCGTACAGTTTTAATAAGTGAAACAGCAAAAGAAAATAGGCAAATCAGAGCAAGAAGACTAGCGCAGACCTTGACTTCACAAGGCTGTTGGACACGTCAAGTGGATTAAATCAGGTACTTTGCAATTGACCCCAGGAGTTTACATCCTTATTATTTACAGCTGATAATCAACCCCTGTAGGAAATTCTCCAATGAAAAAAACTTTGAGTGACACACATACAAATGTGAGAAATGCACTTGAAGGAGGGTAACCCCTAGCTAACTCCGCAGCCACAGTGCAAAGCAGAGCCCCCCCGAGGGACTGAGACCCACTTCCAGTTCGAGTGTCAGTGACTGTGGCGAGGAAGTGTCACCTGTGCTCATCAGCCAAGACGAGGAGATCTTAATAGATCAATTACAGACCCTGTTTATGAAACGTTAGTCCTGATTTTTATGTTTGCACCACCACTGTATTTTTGCACAGTATTTTTGCACTTTTTCCATGCTTTTCGCATTATATATATAAGCAAAAACAAACAATGTTTGTCAGGGCTTTACAATGCTTACCTATGCTTTATCGTGCTTTTACGATGCTTTATTTACACCTTGGTATCCCTAACCCTATACACTGTGGCTAATCAAGCTTGTAGTAAAACCAGGAACTGGTGAAACTTATATGCAATAGGAGTCTTATTTCAAACGCAGCTCGTGACAGATTAACGTAATGAAAGCTGCATCCTCCTGTTGTCAGTTTTTTTTTTTTTTTTTTTTGCCACGATAGGGAAGATATAACGCATGGTACAGGGGTGAATGTAGCGTTAACAGAATATCGGTGTCTTGCTACTGACTGTGTTATGACAGCTGTTTCTATTTTTTTGGACAGCCCCTGACAAATTAAAGCAAACTCAGCAATTGTTTCATTTTACAATTGCCTTTTCTGTGCATTGTATTATTAATGACTGAGGTTTCATACCCCTATGAAAAACAAGTTAGAAAACCCAAATGCTTATGTGTTTGGTATATCATGCTAATTCTCTATTTTGAAAATAATAATTACACGAGAATTCTATCCCAATTTGATCCCTGGACTGACTCGCAATTAGTATCACGTGCGAGGTGCTGTTTTGCTAAGTCACGTGACGGTGATTTTTTAGCCCAACTGGATTATTTCCCGCACCCGCCGTCATGTGAAGGGGGCGCGTTGTTATGGATCAGGGACCCTACTGCCATCTTCACGATCCTCAGCGATTAGTCTATAGGAAAGCGGCCGCTCCCAGCAGTGGCTTCGGGGGATAGTCTCGGTCCTCACTGCGGTGCCCTGTTTATCGTGCAAACCCCAGTCTGCCAGACAGGAGGATGAGCGACCCGGTTAAAAGCGTCGCTTCTAGTACTGCATCAGCGGTTCCAGTAGGGCCCCCTGCCCCGGGATCTGACACTTACAAAGGCTGGCTTTTCAAATGGACAAACTACATAAAGGGGTACCAGCGCCGCTGGTTCGTTCTAAGCAACGGCCTGCTATCATATTACAGGTAATTTAGAAGTGTGTATGCGTTGTGCAAAAACGTTTACAAAACATGCCAGGCATTATGTTCGTTGTTGGAAGCAGTTTACAGTCTAATGGGTTATTCTGTGTAGTGGTAAGTGATTGCCAAAAAGTTACTTAGGAGTCGATTATTAAATACTATTGGCTGTTTATGAAAACCGCGCTTTGTTAAAAGGTCTAAAGCATTTTTTGGCGTCATTTATAAAAGCTATCATTGTTTAATGGAGAGATGCACCTGTGTTTTGAAATAAAACGGGCAAATTGTGCAGTACAGCGAATTGAAAGTATAGGATGTATATGTGTGTGTGTGTGTGTGTGTATATATATATATATATATATATATATATATATATATATATATATATATATATATATATATATATATATATATATATAGAGAGAGAGAGAGAGAGAGGGAGGCATATATCTTTCACATCAATTTTAAATATGGTAGAAAAGTACTTGTTGCTGTTTGGTTTCCAATAAGAAAGGTGGATACAGTAAATATATTGCCACACTATTAAAACAGTTTGACTTGGGGTCGAAATATTTGAGACTAGCCCATTGATCTTGCCTTACTACTGTACATACTCCAGGAGTTTTCAGGCCTCAGCCAATTAAGAAATTATTTGAAAAAAAAAGTTTCATAGGAACGGAATTAAAAATCTAAATCATCATACAAGGAACTGTTTTCAGCTTGCCCTGTGCATTGCCAGTACAAGTTTCCCTGTTTGCTAGAATCATGAGGATAATTTAATCATGTGACAAGGAGATTAGATGGGGGTTCAGAAAAATACTTTTCAATTCATTGACCAGTTTGTGCAGTATTGTTCAAGGAGAGCAGACAGCCTTGATCCAACAATAAAGAATTGTGCTTTGTACCAGGATGTTCAAAATTCCTGTTCATACACAATAGAACTGAAGCGTTCCCCTGTGATGGATTCCTCCTGGTTATTATTCTATAATGTTATTGCATTAGATGCTTTGTCTCCTCTGGTCAGGGCCGTTTAACAGTCTGAAACTGGCAAGTGGAAAGCGGGCTTCCACAGTCTGTTAACCAGTAAGTGTCTGTTCCTACGTGTGTCATTACATTTGACAGGACTTCTTACCAAGCGATCACCCAGTTACTGATAATGACAGAGTGAGTAACTTCAGATGGCATTTGAATTGCTTCTTTATATGCCCCATTCCCATTGTATACAGTTTGCAATCATTCTCGGTGTTTCTGGGTCCTATTGCCCCAATATTGAGTTATTACAGTCGTTGGGTTGTAAATCGTTACAATTTCGGACAGTCCAGATAATCTCAAAGCCAGGTAAAGGCATATTTAAATAAAAGTGATTATAAATTAATATGGGAGCAACTGAACTTGGAACCACTCAGAGTAATTGCAAACATCGTAAGGAAGATGTCACAAAATCAATTGAAATAACACTTGAAGCTACTGTACTTATCCTTTAGTGTTGCAATGTATGTTGCAATGTATTCACCTGCTGTTACTTGCAGCAGTAGGAGGTTGAAAGACACAATGAAGCTTTGTATTGCAAAACAGAAAGACCAGTTTTGGGTAGGTATACAGGTGATATTTTAAAACATATGGTGCACTTACAAAATCTATGCATGAAGAATGTGGGTATATTTTTTCTGACATTGTCTTAATCTCAACATTTCTTGATTTACCTCTTGTTGAAGAGGGCATCGATGCTGGCTTTTAATATAATCTGTTACTTTAAACTGAATGTTTTAAAAGACGCACATGTTTTAGAAGTGAATAGGTTTACTTGCCACATGGATACCGTATCTGGTCTAAAGGCAGCTCCCAGCTTGTATTCCTTGCTTTGTTATTGCCTGTCTCTCACAAGGTCACCCCATCATTGTCTTCAGGGGGTTACTAGGAGAAGCAATGGCAGGAAAGAAGGCGTCGAAAGACCATTTCTCTTTCCAGGCATGCAAACTGTACTTTCTCTAACCTGGTATATGGGATCAGATATTTGTAATTGAAATGTTTTCTACATCTTGCACATGGAACACATTTGTATTATTTGACAGCTAATAGGAGAACTCCTGAATGAAACAGTATAGTTTTGACATCACTTTTTAATCTGATTATTTGAGCTACTGGCAGTCCACTTTGGAACTTTTAAAATGCTAACACCTCATTAATTTACAATTTGCAGCTTTAAGCGGTTTTAATGTAGAATTAGAGATTGCAGTGATTTAGTAAAAAGGTGACTGCATTATTTAGTCTGGCTTTGTTTCCTTAAGCTGCCCCTAACCATTGCAGTGCTGTAGCTGCTACAGCGAGACTTGTAGTATCTGAGCATGTACATGTGACAGTGACATCTCCTGGTGTTGCATAGTTAGGTTGTTCCAGACTGCCGTGGCAGACTTGAAACTGTTTAAGTTTTACCCCTGCTCTGTTTTTGTCTTTCAATGCCTTCTCTCCTGCCATTGCCAACCTGTGCAGATGCCAAATGGGGTGCAGTGTACAGCACAGTTATCCAAAACAATATTCTCCAATCCTGCAAGGTTTTAGTACTTGAAGTTGGGGTTGGAACATTTATTTGATCCCACTTAGTCAGCTTGCTCACTAAATATCTTGATAGCTTTAATGAGGTTGTTCGTGTGTCAGAATGAGACCGCTTGGCCCAAAACTTGTTCCCAAAACTGTCATGTAAAGATCCCATTGATTTAGTGTCAACAGCATGACTATGTAATCCATTCCATACCAACTTCTGTCCTAAGTTTCAAATTAATTTCCAACGGTGTCCTCTGATCCAGGTTTGTGTCTTGCGCTTGAAGTATTGGTTAACTTTGTCGACTTCTTTTTAATTTTTAAAGACTTGAATCAAATCCCCCCTAATTCTTGGTTGTTCTCTGAGAAGTAGATTAATTTCCCTCAACATATCTTCATAGCGCAGTCCTTTGGTAGCTCTTCGCTGGGGTCTCTTCAAGGCCACATAAACACGTGGTGGATGTAGGCCATGGTTATATATAGGGTGCTCTAATGTTATATTTACAGAATCCAACGTATGTTTTTTCAATGTTTAGATACTGCATTTTATATATTTAACTTGACATTCTTCTTTAAACCCAAGAGAAAATGAATGGACAATAATGTGTGTTATTTTGAAAGCACGGCTGTGAATGTGATATTTTGTTCTTCCCCATGTCAGATCTATGGATTTATGTTTCCTGGAGATTTGTGGCCATGAGAATTCCAGGTACATTTTAATTCTGCAAACGACCAAATCTATTGGATTCCTATTACTAAACTTTTGCTTCTGTGCAATGGGAACACAATTGTAAAGCTAGAAGGTACTCGTGTTCAGTACTACATTTATATTGTATGCTATTTTGCTTTCAAGAACTTTGTTATAGCTTACAACAGTAGCACAATTGCACTGTCTGAGCAAAAGCATAGTGTTTCTGGAAACTGTGCAACCTGTCAGGAATTCCTCACCCTTCTATATATTTAAATTGGTGTTACAGCAAACCAAACATGTCTTTTAGGCCTAGTTTGAAAAATCCCAACACCAGTTTAAATTATTACAGGAACTAAGGAGGATGAAGGAGCATGGGCATGCCCTGTGGCCCACGCTGCTGATCTTAGGCCCTGCATGGGTTCAGGGAGACTGCTGGTGGAGGCATGTCACACTTATATGCTTTTTTCTTAGGAACTGCTCCCTGTGATGAAACTTGGTATGGACATTCTACCTTTGCATGAGTATAGACCCGATTTGGTTTGAATAGAAACTTCCCAAAGGACAAGGGTCTATGAAATGGGAATGGCAAATGATGGCTAAAATGAAATGCTTACCATGGAAGTGGTTTTACTTTTAACTGAACTACCAGAGGGTCCATTTCCAGCAATTAACCTGCCACATTTCCATTTCCATTTTCATGTATCAAATCGTATTGTGTATTTTTTCCTACTTTGCATCAGTTTTTTTATTTGAGTGCCATCTGTTAACAATGTCATCTTTTTTTTTTTTTAAATATGTATCACTGACGTTCTTTAAAAATGGCGTTCACGTTAGAAAAGTGGATAGAAAGTGGGGGAAAATACCTCCAGAACGGGCAGAAATATGATTTGATTCACATGGAAAAATTGGTAGCAATGGACAAGTTGGTAGTTTCATTAAAGGTGAAACAACTTCCATTTAAGCGTTTTTTTTTTTTTTAATTTTATGAAACTTTGCATGTTAACATGCTATGATTCCATAGCTACTTCACAGTACATTGACATTTGATCAACTGAGCTATTATCCCACAATGCACTTTCACCAAGTACAGTGTAATCTTGCATTGCCAAGTATGATGAAACTGAGCATGTGGAATGATAGTACAGCATGCTTGTGGTACTAACACTGCAATATGTTACCAATATCCAGACCTTGATAAGGGATATGACAAACTATATAATTGTTATAATATTAAAACTATGGGAAACAAAACTTTACAGTGGACCCAACACGTGAATCTAATGTCTAAGTCTCTTTGGGAAAAGTGCGTGCATGTAGAGAATGCTACATGCTGCTGTGTCCATGCTCCAGAGAATTGAGACAGGGTATATATCTGGAACAAGCTACCATGGTCTATGTTACAAAGCCCAGTATGAACAGATTACAGCTCCTTGCAGGAATGCGTTTGAAGGAGGCTTCCTGTGCGCGTCTGCTGATAATAGTGTTTTAAAACCTGTTGTGACAATGGCTGTCTTGGACAGCAGCGGCACCCTTGTTAACTTTAGTGTGCAGTCTGCACCGATTCTGGAAGTAGAATGAATGGTAACAGTTACAAAAATGATCAAAAAACAAACCAAAGGTTAATTTAAGGACTTGGAGAAGAATCGCGATAATACCCAATTCGTGATTATATTTATACACTTTTATATACATTATATATACATATTTTTTTTACTGTCCCCTGTGTATGATGTTTACCTGAGTGCGGTATAAAAAAAATAGTACGTGAAAAAGACATCTCGAAATATGCCGGAGGGAACTTCTACAGCCCTTGGCAAAAGGGAAGCTGGAAGGTATCCCCAATATTTCACAGTATCTCAGAATGAAGAGAAAGGGTCTGCAACTTGCAACATTTGCTCATCAGTGCTTTCCTTTCATGGAAGTCGTAAATGTGATCTTCGTCGTAAATATTTTCAGACTGTCAAATATATGTATGTTAAACGTTATCTGGCATTATGAAACATTTGCAGTAAATAGCATTATGTTAATACTTTATATTACTTTAATTGTCTTTCAGTACAATTTCTTGTCACAATCGGGTGTGATTAGTCAATTAATAGATTGCAGATGGGGTGATTAATCGATCAATAGAAAATGTCAAGAGTAGAACCCCTATTATTTTATCATTCTCTTATCGGCAGGCAGCTAGAAGTGAATGTGCAATCATTGCTCACGTATCCCTTCAGAACAATTGAAACCCATAGGGTATATGTCCTGCTATTAACACGTCTTTTTCCAAATTCTTTTTTTTCTTGAATGTTGAATCCTGTGTAGACCCACATGTGAGTATTTCTTTTTATTTATTTTTGTTTAAATTTCTTAGTTGCCAATTATTATTTTTGTATTATTTCCTCCCTATTTAGAATATCCAATTATTATTTAAGCTCGGCTCACCGCTACCACCCCTGCGCTGACTCGGGAGCGGCGAAGATGAAGACATGCTGTCCTCCGAAGCATGTGGCATCACCCGACTGCTTCTTTTCACACTGCAGACTCACCATGCAGCCACCTCAGAGCTACAGCGTCGGAGGACAACGCAGCTTACAGGCAAGCCCGCAGGCGCAGGGGCAGACTACAGGGGTCGCTGGTGCGCGGTGAGCCGAGGACACCCTGGCTGACCTAACCAACCCCCCCCCCCCCCCCCCACGCGGCGTTTGGCCAATTGTGCGCCACGGATATTTCGATTTTTTTATGCAAGTGCCATCTTAAACATTATCATATTGTAATATTAATCATATCTCATATCTCTAAAGATGTCCTTAAAAAATGGAAGCAAAGCTGGAAAAATTACCCTAAAATTGGATAGAATTGCACACGTGGGCCTACATAAGATTCAATACAAATGAAATGGCAATAATAATAATAATAATAATAATAATAATAATAATAATCAATAATCCTAATACCAACATATTTGTCTACCAACCTACAAACCTACTTGTAAATTGTTCGCTACAGGGGATGAAAAAGAACCTTTGTGTTCTGGTAAGTTTTTCTAACATGGCATACTGTGTGTTGGAGAGTAATTGAATTCTCAAATCTGCTGAGCCATTAGTGTGTGTAGCCCACTCTTTGCAAGCAGCTGTTAGAGGACGATTCAGTGTCAGTGCACTGCATAACCCTGGGACCGGCCCTAACACACACCATTCATTATGCAACACAGCGAGGGCTCGGTGCTTGAAAACTGCAGTGCATTTCCGTCCATTATACATCACATATGAGAAATCAGCCACTCACAGAGTAGCATTTCCAAACATTCCAATGCCACTTGTGTATAAATGTCATCCCGTGCATAGAATTATGGGTGTTTAAAAAATAAAACGCTCTAAATAAAAACATAGCAAAATGGAAACTCCTGTTATAAACTTTGACAGAAATAGAAAGCAACTAATCAAATCGTAACCATCTGCGAAGCAAAGTAATAGTTGTTTTCCCGCACTAAAACCTGAAGACGTTCACTTACTAGAGGTAGTGCAATGGATTATATGGCAGGTACAAGTAATTGTTTTTTTTATTACTTTGCTTCCAATGTGAACACCATATTTAACATCTTGTGCATTGTTCACATTAAAAGTGGATGCAAAGTAGAAATAAAAATGACTTGTACCTGCCATATAATTCATTATGTTACAAATGGTAGAAACATTTGTGCATTACTAGTGAATTATTTGAGGTGCAGTTTGGGGCTGCCTGTTTAATGTATTGTAGTACTGAAGCTGGTTCATTTTGACAGCTTTATAACGGTAGGAAACGGAGATCCAGAATAGATTGAGGGACATTTTAAACAGGAAAACCCCAGTACCCAGTACCCGTGTCTTCTTCTAATACTACTGGGCTTGGGTACAGTTTGCTTTCTGTAGCAGCAAGCACGTTATGGCAAGAGGTGTCTGACCGACAAGGCTTCTGCATGGCCAGTTGTACAGAAACTAGCTTGTGCTTTACATAGATTAAACCATGTCCCTGATATCTTAGTGCAAACGCCTTTACCATGTGTATAATCCAGACAGAGGATCTGGGTAGAGATACAGCACTAGCTTTCTAATCCACCTTTTACACTTGGGTTTGAAGAACAGCTTGGTATAGGTCTGATCTACAGTATCTCAAGGTTACAGCAGACATGTGTTTAGTTAAGAAACATTTCAATGTAAACATGCAATTTTAATTGTGTGTTTCCCACAACATTAATAATAATAATAATAATAATAATAATAATAATAATAATAATAATAATAATAAAAAAAAAACAGACACCTTGGAACTTTGATATTGTTATTTTTACTTCATTGCATTAGTGAATATATGTATGTGTGTGTGTGTATATATGTGTGTGTGTGTGTGTGTGTGTGTATATATATATATATATATATATATATATATATATGTGTGTGTATATACACACACACACACACACACACTGCTGTGAAAAAGTCTTCGACATGTTGCATTTTTCTACTCTGATGCATTATGAGCATCAACAATTTACTCAAAGCCTCCACTAGTGTTTTCTACTGTTACAACAACCTTGAATTGCATAAAGAAGGAAAACCATTGAGTGAAATAGCTCGCATCACTCGATTTTCAAGGTGTGGTATCTGAAGCATGATCAACAAGTACAGAGAAACATCATCTGTAATTGACAAACCCAGGACTGGAAGACCCAAAAAGCTGTCTAAAAAGGATACAACTAGATTTATACAACATTCAGTATCAATAAATGAAAAAATATTGACTCTGTAAAACCAAGCATGAAGGCCATTTGCCTGCCGCAATTAGGTAGTTGTTAATTATAACCTACTTGTGCCTTTGCTCTGCCACTATGGGACCACACAGTGCTAAATACTGCAAGCTATATATCAGGCATTTCCAAGCAGTACACGTTTCTCAGAGTGTATTACCCACTGCCCTTCACCAGGGGCTCCTTTGCCTTTTATCAGAGTCTGCATTTCTATTTTTCCCTTTGTGCTTATGATCACTGTGGTGCCTGAAGGCTTTGGTCTAATAACTACAGTGCTTTTCAAGCTCATTTTAAGGGCAGCTTACAGAAATGTTTTAACTGTTATTCAGCTGCAGCCACCTACTTACAGTGATCGTCCCTTCTCAGGAGCGGGTAGGAATCGCTTGCCCTGTCATTCCCAGACAAGCTGTATATCTCAATGCTGTCGAGGGATCATTAGCAAACATGTCTTTAGAGTCAGCAGTACATCATACTCTGCAATAACCCTGAGTGATGAGTAACATTGGAATTAAAAGGGAGCGATATCCAAAAGAGTCTCATCTGCCTATAGCATTGGCAAATTTTGCTTCATAAAATCGAATGAATCCAGAATAATGTTACGTTAACAAGAAAACTATTTTGTGTGTGCACTGTCGAAAAAAAAAAAAAGCACTGCATTAGTAGAACAGACCTATTTTCTATAAATTCCTGTGTTTGGATCGCCGGTCTCCGAGTGCTTGTCCAGCACACACAGGCTTATTTGTTTGTTACCAGAAACAGTTGACTTCTTGTTCTCCACTATGCAGCCAACAATGCCATTTTAATAAAAGTTGAGTAACACTGCCATTGTTTCAGTACAGTTTATTTCCCATTTTCCCCATATCTGCGTCATGAAGACCGGTTCACCTTCAGGGAGGAATAGTGTTTCTATTTAGCATTCAGATGTTTTGTGTTTTACATTGTCTACTGCTAAACAACTTGCTTATTTGTACGTTTTTTAAAGAAGGTCATGTGAATTTCACAAAAAGCTTGCAATATTTCCATGTTTCCCAAGCACTTTTTTTACATATCCCTAGAGAAAGGGGGCGTTTTATTTAGCTGAGTCTTAAAAACCGCTCAACCAATTGTGATGAAACTTGGATGTTCCTGATCAAATATATTCTTCAGGGTTGTTAGATCTGTGGAGACCCTTTGTTTTTTCATCCATCCATTCATTAGTAGGTATACCATACCTACAGTTTATATATCGAGAACTGCAGTCATCCAATTGTGGTTCAAGTTGGTATGGCCATTCTTGAATGCGTTTTATGTATGTATTTGAATTGCTCATCTGATTGTAATGACATTAGTCTGTGGCACTGCACTGCTTGAGCTTGCTCTATACTGTTCAGATGATCCTGTAAACTGCTAATGGATTGCAATGCTAATCTCATTAAAACATCTGTTGGCATGGGAAGCCCCTGTGCTGGGTTCATTAGCGTTGGCTGCCCTCCAGGGATTGGACGAGCCCCAGTCTTGCTGAAGCTTTGCTCTGCAATTTGCTGTACGGTTTGTCAGTGTGATCATTTGTCAACAAGACTCGATGAAAAGAAACAGGAAATATATCCAGAGCTTCATTCATATGAAAGGAATTGTTATCGCTGAGAGAAAGTATTAAAAAAAAAAAAAAGTTTTTTTGTCAGATTCATGTCGAAGGTGCAGGTTTTTAAAGTTTGTGGAACTACTAACTTTTTTTTTTAGCTCAATATATGGATTTAGGGAATTGATTAGATCCTTAGATAGAAATCATCTGCTCATAGATACATGCACATTTATTTTAATGAGCATTTCACAAGAGCTGTGCTACCCCTAAAATGTTTTACTTTTTCTAGCAATGACTGGGGTGGAACATTTATAATCCCCACTGATACACCTTGTTTATTAAACATCTTGGTATTCCTTAGACGATAATAGTTCTCTCTTCTAATAAAGTGAAACCTCACTACTAAGTGAAGGGACCAATCAAATGCCTCAGCAGAAGGGCATTTACTAAATAATATACATAGTCAGAACATTAGTCTTTTACGAAGAGGTTGTTATCCCCCGCAAAGGTTGAAACTTTCTCTCTACTGCAGTAATACATTTTTAGTGAGGTGACCAAAACTGGACACAGGCGTCAAACTAGAACAATGTAGTGTCTGAGCATAACATGTATTGCACACTTTTCAGAACTGTATTCATTTTGCAGACATTCCCTTTAGTAAGCTGAAATTGCTTGCTGTGTGTCTGACAATCCCAGACAGGCAGGTCATGCAAGGGGACCACATTAACCTGCACTGATTTTCTCATGTCGACCTTCTTTCACCTTCCGGCATTGATTCTGTGGCTTAAAGCTCCTTCTCTTTGCCATTCAGGACGCAGGCTGAGATGGCGCACACTTGTCGAGGCACCATTAACCTGGCCATGGCTCACATCGACACGGAGGACTCGTGCAACATCGTACTGACCAGCGGGGGCCGCTCCTACCACCTGAAGGCAAGTTCGGAGGTGGAGAGGCAGAGATGGATCACCGCCCTGGAGTTAGCAAAGGCAAAAGCCATTGGAATGATGCACGAGCAGTCAGGTAGAGTCCAGAGCAGAGCCTCTGCATGGGAGCTAACGCTTAAATCATGGGAACAGTCATAGTTTCTTCATTTTGTGCCAAACAAGGTTTTAAAATCTATTTCCATACCTCTTGCAAGGTTTCAGCTCTGGTGGACCACATTCTGTGGAGGTGTCTCCTCCATTTGTGGTTGGTACATAAACCGTACGTGATGGAGAAAAATGTTCCAGAGTTGTGTAACTCTGGCCCCACATGGCAAAACAATGTTTCTGATGCTTGCAAATCTTTTGGGGCTGTGGGGATGACAAAACATATTAGTATTATTTAAATAATAACCCCCCTGGCTCCACTAGAGCTGAAGCTTTGCACTCTTTTTAAAGTTTAACACAATGTCTGCAATCTCGATTTTAGAAACCTTGTTTTTCCTGTTTTGTTGACAGTGTGTTGCAATGAACTATTCCTAGTGTCTGAGTCTAATAACAGATTCCTAGTTTAGCCCAGCAGATGTAGGTTTGCGGAACTGGTGATCAGGGTTCACTACCTCTATGCACACAGATTCCTAAGCAACACAGATTCCAAAGAATATTATTACAGAACAGCTGTTTGTATTGTTTCATCAGTACTTGGCTGTGGTCTTCTGAGAGGGTTTAGCAATCGACACAGAACCCGTTATTCGGTTCATGCTGCGTTGTTGTGTGACTAGTTTGGCCTGCCTGGATGTGAGGAAGGCCACTGCTACAAGCCCTGTCTTCTATACATGAACACTGAATCCTCCTGGTCTGCAAAACTATATGCCTTCCTGGCCATGACCGCCACTTGAAAACCTGAACCAAAAAAAAAAGTTCTGTAATATCTTTTCATATGGTGCGTTATTTATGAATTGCCCTGATTTTAGTTGAGGAGACACCTATTTATATATACAAAAGGGTAAAAGAAAACTCTAGACAAAGTAGACATACTTTTTGGCTAGCTTTGTTATCAGTCTTGTAAACCTCATTGAGAGGCACTCCAGCATTTATTAACCCTTACATATTTGTTTCTGTAAAGGCAGGGTCTGCACACTGTGACATCTCCTATCTCATAACCCTTACACAACGGTACAGTGAAACCACCACAGGAATCCTCAAAATGTATCTGAAAGGGATAGTTTAGAACAGCGACATTGTGTAATATATTATTTATTACACATTGCTTGGGTAGAGTTGACATGCTGTTTTGAATGTGAATGATTGCACACAACAGAAAGCAGAGAAAAAAAGGTAATTTTAGGACAGTTCAGGTCCAGCAGGGGTTGACTCAGCATTGCAGTGGTCCTGATAGGGTGCCTTGTCCCTCTAATACTCACAGCATTGCGTTGGTCCGAATATTCAATATTAAGGTTATTATCAGCAGTCCCAAATATAGCAAGTCATTACATTGCCTCTTGACCAAAATTGGAAAAAAGCTAATAAATAAATAAATAAACGTAGGTCAGTTAAACTTTTCAATAAAGTGTTAACCAATTAAATATATTTGCTACATTTTAAAAACAAATATTCAAAATCCTAGAATAATTTGTTAAGGCTACATTGTGACTGGACCTTGAATGGTCTTTATAGCAAGGATTCACTGTGGTATTTATTTATGTATTTATTAATGATCATATTGGTCGTAATTGTGTTTGTTGTTTTTTTGTCTTGTGCCATTATTTTTAATAAACATGTCCTGCTTCGCTTGTTTTTTTGTGTTTCTTTTGATTTTCTGCATGCTGTGCCATGCTGTTTGTTTTATATTGAATATAGTTTTATGCTGTTCTTCTTTAACACACAGCCAGTTGAAATTCATCTCACTGCCAGCACCATTTTCACTGCATCCCCATCATTGTGTAGTTGAATTATTCATTAAAAAATTCTTCTCATTTTTAAAGAGGTCCCTGAAGGTACAACACTACTGCATAGCACTACCAGTTTTGAATATGAAATACAACATTACACGGTTGCAGTGTTTAGAAGAAACATTACCTTTGTTGTAACTCATGTTGTCAGTATCTCAGTGTTATTAGTCAACGTAATCCAGATAGTTTTGATATTTTATTTGTACATCACAAAACATGAAGGAGCTGGAAATGTATTTATTAACTTTTAATTCGGGAGCGTTCACCAGAAGAACCTTATGACCATCAGCAAAACAGTGGTTTATGTTGAGAAGTATTTCTCCATTTATGGACAAGGCGGGATACAGCAAAGGTGAAGTAATGCTTGTCTCATGAACACTACAGACTGTGCTGCAACACTTTAAATCTCTGTGTTGTTATTCCTGTAGCTGTCCAGCAGGTGGAGCTTTGACACAGGAAATGGTTGAAAGCCTCAGAGTAATGATTATTCTCAGTAATGTGCAACAGGCAAAACAAACACCTGCCAGAACACTATCAATATGGTATAGACAGCCCTGACCGCATTTAGCAGATACACAGGGTGTTTAAATTCTTCTCTGATTCCCGTAGAATCACCACTTTCTTGTGAAGCATTAATAATTTGTGCAGGTTTGGAAACTGAAGCACCTGCCAACCAAACACCCTCTGAGACTTCTATAAAAGTCTGATCTTACTTTGTATTGTGACTAAAACCAACTTCAACAGGGAGATGCAGCTTGTATATGTTACAGACTGCATGTCCGGGAATCCATTTCCATCACAAATTAATCATGTGCGCACTGTCTAGTTGCACACAAGTGTGTGCTACATGTTGCAGGCACTTCATACTTCTAGTCTAACTGCATATCTCTGTGACAATGGGCTGGAGATGTACTTTCCCTTATTCGTTTGTGTTGAAAATGTCTCTTGATTTAAGGGCAATGTGAAAATCTGCAATTTAGAAGTAAAGGGATGCATGAAACTGATGCAATTGCTTATATTTGTTGTCATTCTGAGTGGATCAAGGTTCTGTTGTTACAATATTGAGTTATTGTCAGTTCTGAGCTCACCTGGAGTTTGTCTGGAGAATCATATTATCACATGATTTGAATGGGTAATGGCAAAGAAAAATAACATGAAATCAAGGGCAATTGACATTTGAAACTGCTTTTACTGTTAGAATAGATCTGTAAATTACAGCTCCCCAATGTGTATTAAATGTGTACATCATGTATGTGTATGGGGAAAATAATTAAGTTTACACTGTTCTTACAGTACTGCTATAGAACACTAACATATCTTTGACATTTGCTTTGGAACCATCTTAACTGTTACAGTGATTTTAGCTAACAAATGATTTCCATACATTTCCTTCGCCATGCACATCTATTCATTCTGTACTGTAGGTGTCAAATGTTTAGTTTTGAAAGAGCATATCATGTTCTTCTGGTACTATACTGGGTTAAAGAAATCTCTTTTTGCAGGCCCTGTTTTCAGAAAGTCTGGCACTTATCGTGGTCATTTCACCCAGAGAACTGACCCACCCCTTCAGGGCCTTCTTTCATATCAGTAACCAATTTAATGCAGTCAGAACTTCAGCTAGAATTAATCCAGGTAAAGGAACTAAATCTACACTAACCTCTTTGAAATGTAATGTTATTAATTCACTCTTCCCAACCCCTGTTTCTAATACTTGTTAGCACTATAATCTTCAGAGTGTATAAGGTTTTAAATGCAATTTCTCATCTGTTCTTAGCACTAGAAATATTACCACAGACCCTTGTTGTGTGAGGATGTTTCCTGCTTGTGTTCTATTCCCTAATTAGACAATGTTTTGCTATAGATTCAAAGTTGCTGTTGCTTCCTTGTACACAGTTATTTCCTGCACTGTGGGTTTACTCCAATGGTCGGGCAGTACAGGAAGTGATAATTATATACCAGGAAGTAGCGCTAGGTCTTATCTGTAGGGTTCTACTGTACTTGAAAATTGTCTTGAATGAAAATAAAACAATAGATTTGCATGGTAATGATTGGGGGGGAGTTGATTTTAAAGTTGATTGTTCTCTTTTGATATACTAATGTCTGCAAACTCAAGCTCCTGTTGTAATTTGCAATTGTTTGATTAACACATCATTGTTTTATATTTTTATTTGATAAATACATGTTTTAAAATCCATTTACCTACCCTGTAGTTCTAGTATTATTGATAGCGTGCCCAGTCCTTCAGTCCCAGAGATCCTGTTTTCAAATGAAAATGCATGTTTGCTAACATAGTATTTCTTTCAAGACTGTGGAGATTTTGAGATTTGGATTATAAGTGGATGTGCATGGCTGAGAAAATGTATGGGATTACTTTAAATTCCAGCTTTGTCACACTACTGTCAAGCATTTATCTCTGACACTAGAACTGACGCAAAAAATCTTATAGGTTGAAATGATGGCTTTAGTAACACCGTTCTTAGTTTTTATTAGTGTAACAGCACTTATGCTTAAATCTGTAGAGATTCATGTTGTGTTTCTGATTGATTCCTTGACATTCCCTTGGTCTAATTGGAGGGCTTGACGTCCCCATTATGTGTAAAAAACATTCCCCCCCCCCCCCCCCCCCCCCCCCCCCCCCCCACGATATTTTTTTTGCTTGTTTGTAGATAAGCACATGTGCTTATATTCGAGAACAGAGTCATGCTAAAATGTAATTGAGATTGGAAATTATAATCACAATAGTAAAAACAAAGGAGAGTCTTGCAAAGCTGTGTTTGTGCAGTCTTTTTTTTTAGGTGACCACAAGAGGGAGCTCTATAATCAGAAACAAGCCATTGGTGTTGAATGTAGAAGTACATTTTACAGGAGATGGCACTGCAGGTAGGAAAACTGAACTGGGGGCTTTCAGTGCTGGGTCTGATTGAGCTTCAGCACAGACAGATTTCATATGAATTGGCATGTCAGTGACATACGCCCTCCTGTCAGTAAAATCAGAGCTATCAGTACAGTGGAAACACAAATCACGATGATCTAAATCCACCGTGGGCACAGGTAAAAATGTTGCTTGACAAGAAGCACCACAAATATCTGGTGCAATACTAAGAGCTGTCATTTTGCATGCCTTACTTGCAGGTAGCTGCTATTTCACTTTATAGAAAGAGCTTTCTTCAGAGTAGTTTAGTGCCCGATATTGTATTTTCAAATGGAAATCCGTGTTTGTGATGTGTTTCTTTTACTGAAAGTGCATGGCATGTTTGATTTGTACAATGATTTCATTAAATAGATCCACGTTAACCAAGCCCCTGTTTAAATAGAAGTAGCCGCTCTGCAATGATTCAGTCATTTACCGTGGATAATGAAACCCCAAAAGTGCATTGTGAGCTCTGAAGCTCAAATCACACTGCAGTGCACACATCTCTGCTTCATTAAACAGCTGGCAGAGCCTGCATGGATATTGTCAGGGATGACACTGAAATTGCATATTTCTTTGGACTGATTTCCATTAGGAATTGTGTGCTTGGGGAATGCTCTGCAGGAGTTGTCTAACCATTGACAGATTCACTTTTCAGACATATAGTTGTAGCAGAACTTTTACCAGCCTCTAGCTGGTCACAGGCGTACCGGCAATGCCCTTCTAAAAGTTTACCACACTAAATTTGCATGGCAGTTTTTTCCATGGTTATACTATGCATTTACCATAGTTTACCTTGGCATGCCATGTTTTTACCATTTTTTTCCATACCTGTGTTTTACAATACTTCACCTTGTTTTTTTCATGATGGTCAAAATTTGGCACACATACACCAGGTGGCCACTGTGTTAGGACCTTTACCTGATATAAGTTTGGGCCACCGTTTGCCCTGATCGCAAACTTGACATGGCATAGACACCATAAGGAAGGTGGACTTGATCTGCAATGATCCTTAATCAAACTACAGCTTTGTTCCGCCCTCCAGAGCAATAAAGGAGCTGTGGGTAAAACAGGAGAACATGCAGTGATGGGCGTCACCACTAGATCAATGCTGGCAGGGATATGCATCCCAGCAGGGAATAATGAACCCGAAGTACAAAACCAGAAAATGCAATTAAACTGTACGAAGGGAAAGCAATCATCAGTTAACCAAGCTCTAGCT